>NC_048287.1:1697665-1747665 GCF_009762535.1 Notolabrus celidotus | reverse complement strand
GATTGATTGATTGATTGATTGATTGATTGATTGATTGATTGATTGATAATGTAATCCTGTATCTGTATAGATGTGACCGGTTTACTTCTGCGTTGTGTTGTGTGAGTAGAAAACTGTGACAGCAGGATTCCACATCTCCGTTTATTCCTGTCACAATATACAAACAGACCTCCACGTAAATTTGAAGCCAGCTCCAGCTCCTACACACAAACATCCCAGCATCACATCCCGTGCACACAACTTAGCACAGAATTAGCTTAGCACAGAATTAACTTAGGTTATCCTACACACAGTAAAACATATTATAAAATATTTGGGAACTTAAGTACACACTAAACAATTAGATCAATAATCAGATAGATTACGATGAGAACTTCACTACACCAGGGGTGTCAAACATACGGCCTGCGGGCTAAAACCAGCTCGCCAGAGGCTCCAATCCGGCCCGCCAGATAAATTTGCAAAGTGAAAAAAATTACAGAGAAGACCTTAACTGCAATTTTTCAATAAAAGTAACTACTATTTCAAATTTGTCTTCTGGGGGTTGCATAAAATCCTAGTGCTGATGGAGCGCACCTGAACGATGCTCGGGGACTTTTTTTCCTCAAAGTGAGAAAAAAAGAATACTTGCTTTTTGCATAATGTAGTTGAAATTCGTAAACACTTTTTAGAGCACTTCATGATCCAATTAGCACTAAAGTTTACATATATGTGAACTTGTCACAGCAGGAGCTGTGGATCCACAATCTAAGAAAGGGGCCACATATTGTGAGCGCGCTCACCATACATGTGCGTGTGTCACTACTAGCATAGTAGTACTAAAATACACCAGCTGTTTCTGTAAAAATATACTTCATTAAATGTGAACATTTACAGAATTGTATCTTTTTTGCACTAAAACAAAGGGAGACATTTGGAGTTTTCATTTAAAGGTGACATATCATGCATAATCCACTTTTCAATGGTTCTCTACCTGAAATATGTGTCCCTGGCATGTCTACAAACCCCCCGAGAATGAAAAAAATCCATTGTTCTGATTTCTCCACCTTTCTGTAAATGTGTGTGAAACCAGCCGTTTCAGTTTTCAGTGTTTTTGTTACGTCACAACAATATCCGGTCTGTCACAGAGTCAGAGCTCGGAGCTTGTTCAGCCCATAGACTGTATAAAATACAACTCAACCCCTCCTCTGTTTTTCATTCCCTGCACACATGTGTGCTAACAAGGAGCTTAGGAGGGAGGCATGCTAGTTGTTGGCTGTCTTAATAAACACAAAGGTCGGTTTGACTCCCCACGTCTGCAGATTTGAAGATATAGTGGATGATTTTTATTTGTCATGGAAAAGTGCTAGTGCTAGTTAGCATAGCTACATGTCGTAGCTGTAGCTGTAGCTGTAGCTGTAGCTGTAGCTGTTGCTGTAGCTGTAGCTGTAGCTGTAGCTGTAGCTGTGTACCAAGACACACATTGACATACTGACATATAAAACAACAAGAAACACTAAATCTGTGACCAATCCTTCAGAAAGGTCCTGCTGCCTTTCTGGCAGAGGTCGGTTTTACTCCCCACGTCTGCAGATTTGAAGATCTAGTGGATGATTTTTACTTATCATGGATAAGTGCTAGCGCTAGTTAGCATAGCCACATAGCTACATGTTCGTAGCTGTGTACCAAGACACACGTCTACATACTGATAAATAAAACAACAAGAAACACTAAATCTGTGACCAATCGTTCAGAAAGGTCCTGCTGCAGGCGCCTCTCCGTCAGGATCAGATTCTGGATCAGATTCAGAGGGTTGAAGTAACGCTGGTCTGTGAGCAGCCGTGTATATTCAGCCAACATGTAAACATTAGATCAACGTGCTGGAGAGCCGAGGCACATCCACTTCCTGAGGGGGCGTGGTCAGAGAGAAAACAGCCTGTTCTGAGGAGGACTGAAGAAGAGGGTTTTTCAGGCAGACCAAAATCTGATTTCAAAGTGTTTTTTTGAGCATAAACTTTAAAGACATGTTTTGGGGACCTCTTAGACCAATATATATTGATGAATAAAGCGTGATATGTCACCTTTAAAACTTCCTGAGACCCAGAAGAAAAAAGTTTTGATATTATTTTTTTGCTAGATAATATAATTATTGGGGTTGAAAGAAACATATTACAGAATAAAAAAAATCAATAATGTTGTTAATTTAATTTTTATCATCTGTCCCTTGTAGCGGACATCAGGTCTTGATAAGTCACAGAATGTAATTCTATTATTTCATAGATTTGTGAATATCTGCTAAGATTTCTTGTCATTTCATGAACATTAAAACACTTATATAGTGGGAACACATCAGAACATTAACATATCATTTTAAAATGCATACATACTGTGTGTGCATGTAAAATCCTCTCAGCCTCACTCAGCTCTCTGCTTCCTGGAGTAGGGACATTGTTTAAACACATATATATTTAGTCCTGCTGTCCACTACAAAGGACACTGAATAAAAGTTGTGTTTTGAAAGGGTTAAAATGACTGTACATTTGTGAAATCTTACTACATTGAGGTTAAGACTCTTACATTGAAGAATCAATTTGATCATTTGTAAGAGAAACATGATATCTGCAAAAAAAAAAAAAAAGATCCCTCACCTCCTTTGGTGCCATAAAATGTGAAAGTTGTGTTCACAGCCCTTTTGAAAAGCCAGTTCATGTGCTCTGTTGGCCACAGCCCCACAAGTGAGACATCATTAGGAGGCCCAGGACGTCCTCTCCACAGGACAGTAGGGTTTTTTAGTGACTGCATATATGGTGCTTAACTTTGATGGCTAAAATTCATGTCGTCCACAGAGGACAAAAATGAATTGCCTGGTCTCGGGAGGATGGTTATTATGTTCTGATTTTACTGGTCCGGCCTACTTCAGATGAACTTGGGCTGTATGTGGCCCCTGAACCGAAATGTGTTTGACACCCCTGAGCTAAACAATAGACACCCGCCTCTCACACAGGAAACCATATAAAAGGGGAGAGGGAATGTGGGAAAGTGGGGAAACCAATATAACGAAATAACCACAGAAGAAGACACTGTACAGAAGAAATTCACAGGAAGGAGGGGCTGCACATCAACACACACATCAGTCTGAGGTCATACAAGTACTTAAACGTCAGGTGTGTATTGTGTAATTATAAAAGAAAGGAAGTGAAATATACAGGGACATAACTGACCCTGTTACATAGAGTATGATCCATCTGGAGCTGGGACAGCTCTTGATATTATTAAGCTGTCATATTTGATACTTGAAGGATTTTGACACATGACTGTTGTGGATATGGCTGCATTTTCCTCTCACAGTGAGGACCCTCCTCCCATTCGTGTGTGTCAGAAAATATTAACACTTCTCACTCCACATCCCAGAAGCCAAAGTGACATGTTTAAAATGTAGCTTCATATGATCATGTTAGACTAACAGTCCAAAATGCATTGAAGGTGGTGCAACACCAAAGAGGTATAAGAAAAAACAACTTAAAGAGACTTTAAATCATAATGCCAAGTTATCGTCCGGTCTCTGAGGTTTCTGTCCTCACCCAGGTATCTGTCAACAACTTATTTGATTTGATGATTTAGTAAACTGCCATGTTTGTCTGTTTTTAAGGATGTCTGCTGAAAGCCCGGAGGAGAGGACGGTGGAGGTGCTGGCGCTACCTGAAGTAGTCGATGAGGAGCTGCTCTTTCTGTACTTCGAGAATAAGCGCCGCTCTGGAGGAGGTTCACTCGTCTCCGTGGATAAGAAGAAGGATCGAGCGATACTGGTGTTTGAAGAGGCAGACGGTTAGTTAAAACATGGAGTGAACTCTGCTGTGGTTATTTATTAGTCTTTGAGAACGAAAAATCTTCAGTTTAAAATGTGATGTGACAGCTATAGATGTGACATCACCTTTGGCAGATGTGTGTCTAACATGAGTCTGGTCCTGCTGGAGGTTTCTGCCTGTTAAAGGAAGTTTGTTCTTGCCACTGTAACTTGCTAAATGCTGCAAAGTGCTCTGCTCATGGTGGATTAAGATGAGATCAGACTGAGTCCTGTCTGTAAGATGGGACTGGATCTTATCCTGTCTTGATGTTGGGTCTTTGTTAATAATAGAACATAGAGTACGGTCTAGACCTGCTCTGTTTGGAAAGAGTCTGAGGAGAACATTTGTTAGGTTTTGATGCTTTATAAATAAAGATTGCTTGATTGATTGATTGTATGTAGTCTGCAACTGTTGAAGATCGTATATCTCCAGAATCAGTTTTTTCTTGACAGTTTCAATAATTCAGCTCATATCTTAGCTTGCATGCAATATTGTTGCAGTATTGTTCCCTCTACAATGATCCAGACCCCTTTTGTTTTAAAGCTCTTAGAAATCCCTCCGTCCTTCCTCCAGAAACAGAACTATTAAAGTAGAAACATAGCAGTACTTTACTAAAAAGATAACTATGTATTAATGTGTCATTGTACTCTAGTTCTAACCTTTTGTTCCTGCTCTGTGGATTCTGACAGCTGCAGCCAGAGTCCTTACCAAAGGTCACCATGTTCTGCACAATGCTGAGCTGTGTGTGAGGAAGCCGGCCACCAAGGACCCGTGTCGACTGCTGCTGCGTGGAATCAACCCCAACACCAACGCTGAGATGATAGATCTCTTTGTGGAGAACATGATGGGGCTGAATCCACCCGACTTCAGCCTCCATCATTCACCCGGGAGAGATCTCCTCCTCATTCAGCTCAGCCAACCCTTCTCTAAAGGTATCAATCAATCTTTATTTGTATAGCGCCAAATCACAACAAACGTTTTCTCAAGACTCTTTTACAAACAGAGCAGGTCTACAGTAGACCACTCTATGTCAAATTATGAACAGAGACCCAACACCAAGACAGGATAAGACTCAGTCTGACCCCACCTTAATCCACCATGAGCATTGCACCTCACAGCATTTAGCTAGTTACAGTGGAGAGGACAAACTTCCTTTAACAGGCAGAAACCTCGAGCAGAACCAGACTCATGTTAGACAACCATCTGCCTCGACTGAGTTGGGTCTGGAAAGAGGGATAGAGGAGAATAAGAGAGAGAGGGAGCGGTGATAGTGATGAGACGAGTAGTAGTAGCTGTTGCTGCTGGAGTCCAGCACGTCCGTATCAGCTGGAGTCTGGAACGTCCACAGCAGGAGGACGTCTACGGCAGCTCAGAGGAACCTACGAGACAAGGGAGCTCAGGGACTCCAGAAAGGTCTATGGTTAGTAACTTTAATGGGACAGGCAGATTTAAAGTAAGTGATGAGGGGGTTGGGGGGAAGGGGGTGAGATAGGATCCCAGTGTGTCAATTCCCCCAGCAGTCTAAGCCTATAGCAGCATAACTAAGATCCAAGGTCCAAAGGTCCAAGCCTGATCCAGCTCTAACTATAAGCTTTATCAAAAAAGAAAGTTTGAAGCCTACTCTTAAAAGTAGAGAGGGCATAGAGTGCACGGTTTTATTGAAATATACTTTAAGAGAGTGTTCAGATCGTCTCTGTAACTTTTTAACTGCTTGTCTGCAGATTTCCAAAGTGTTAGTGCAAAAATCTCCAAGAGGAAACTTGATGGAGCCAAGTTGACGCTTGAACAGGTCGACCAAACGGACTCCATCCTGGTGGAGAATCTGCACCCTGGCACCATTTCAGACATGATCACTTTGCATTTTGAGAACAAGGGAGGTGGGAGTGAGAAGGTGAAGGAGATCACAAAGCTTTCCGAGAGCACCGCCAGGGTGTCCTTTACAAGTTATGAAGGTAAGTGTTGTATCATGTGACCATTAAAACTTGTTTGATGTGTCATTGAAGCTTCATGGTATCTCTCTGTGTTTCCTCTTGAAGCCGTCGACCTGGTCCTGAATCAGCCACACAGACTGGATGGGGCTGATCTTGTAGTGAGGCCGTACTTTGATTTTCTTCAACCTGATCAGAGTTTAACATCACAAGACTCTGCAGCTGGAGGCGGAGGTACAACTGAGGGAAGCAACGAGGATCTGACAGAGACTCCCATGCAGACTAGTCCCTCTGTTGACGTCAGCACAAACAGCCAGACCCCCTCTCAGACGGCTCCAGAGCCACTCCCTGCCCACATGGCAGAAGAGGAGAATGCAGTTGAGGTCATGGAGGAACAATCGCCGGAAGAAGAAGCACTACCCAGCCATGTTGCTGTTGCTGATCCTATAAAACTGTCTTTGTTTCGACTCAGCACCTTTAAAGAGGACATTGAAAAGGCTTACCCAGATTTCACCATCCAAATCAAAGACAATGGCGTGTACATAACCGGATCTGACCGGCAGAAGATGGAGCAGATAAGAAACACAATCCTGGACTCTTTTGCAAAAATAGCTGAGTGTCATTTAATCCTGGAGCTAGAGATGGCTCATTTCCTGGCACGAGAAGACGTTAGAGAGCATCTCCTGCACGCAATGAATCAAATGGGATTATCCTCTATGTACACTGTGTCAGGCTGTAACGTGGTGGTGACCTCCCTCAGTCAGCAATCTGCTAACCAGGCATGTAGCTTTTTGAAATCCCAGCTGTGTCACTTCAGCATACCGATGGTGGCAGAATATGAGTGCATGCTGTACTGCAGAGAATGGACTGAGTTCATGCAGGCTCTGAGTTTCTCCTCCGTAAAGGTGTCAGAGCGAGGGAACATCGATGTGCTAACTCTGAAAGACATGGAGAGTGAGAAGCAGGTTGCAATCCAGGAGTTCCTCTCTACACCTATTGAAAGAGAGACAGTCATCCCTATGGAGCCAGGCATGCTGAAATACATCCAGAACCACTGTCATCAGCTGTTGGCTGACATGGACCAAGTGTCTATTTTCCCACTAGAAGCAGACGATGCTTGTGGGTTGAAGGTTTGTGGTGCATCAGTGTTACAAGCACACCGCTTAAACAATTAAGAGACCACTGCAGAATGATCAGTTCTCTGATTTTACTATTTAAAGGTTTGGGTTTGAGTAAAATGAACATGTTTGTTTTATTCTAAAAACTACTGACAGCATTTCTCGCAAACTCCAAAATAACAGAAAAGATGCAAAGTTTTCAGACGTCAAAATATGCAAAGAAAACAAGTTCATATTTATGTTGAAACAACACAATACTATTGTTTGATTTAGAAGTATTCAGAAATCAATATTTGGTGAATAACCCTGATTTTCAATCCCAGCTTTCATGCGTCTTGGAGTGCTCTGCACCAGTCTGTCACATTGCTGTTAGGTGACTTGATGACACTCCCGGAGCAAAACATTTGCAGGAGTCTCTTATATGTATACATGCGGAAGAGGATTAGGGCCACTGGAAAAAAAAAATTAAGGTCCAGTATATATTTCTTTATTATTATTCCGAGAAAAAAAGTCAGAATTCTGACTTTAATCTCAGAATTCTGATTTTAATCTATGAATTCAGAATGTAACTTTAATCTCAATATTCTGACTTTTTTCTCAGAAAAATCATTTAAAAAAATACATTGGACCTTAATTATTATTTTTTTCCAGTGGCCCCAATCTTCTTCCGTATATACACCCTTGTATATGTGTATATATATATATATATATATATATATATATATCCACACATATATACACATATATATATACACATATACACATATACATACACATATATACATATATATATATATACATATATACATATATATACATATAAACATAGATATATAGATAGATATATATACACATATACATATATATCTACATATACATATATACATATATATATATACATATATATATATTTTTATTTATATATATACATATATACATATACATATATACATATACATATATACATATACATATATACATATATACATATGTATAATCTCTGTTTTCATGTTGTGATTGAAAATGCTTCACCGTCTTCTGTTGTTTTTCTGATAGATCCATGGTCCGGCTATTGCCTGTCAGATGGCCGAGGAGGTGCTGCAAAGTGTCATTTCCTCTGTCCTTACCAAAACCATCACTGTGAATGCTCCTGGAATTACCCGTTTTTTCGCAGACGATGAGTGCAAGAACCTGATGAAAGAGATGGAGAGAAAGTTTTCGGTCTATATCAACCCACTGTATGTGACCTGGGAGCCCCTGGCCCACCAGGTAATGAATTCATGGAACAAAGCTACAGTTCTCCTATCTTTTGTTTTGGATCTATTTTATGTAACTCCATTGCGCCATGCTTCCTCTCAGTCGGCTGGTTACACAAGTCATCATTCATAAAAGTGCTGTGTACCTTGAAGCCTTGTGCAGTGATAGCCTTAGGCTGAGTGAACCAGCACACTCCCAGCAGAAGAAAAACAGTGTCAGGTACTGCGATGCTGGACTAGCTTTACCTCCTAGATGTTTTAGGATCACTGTGCTT
This sequence comes from Notolabrus celidotus, assembly GCF_009762535.1. Lineage (NCBI taxonomy): Eukaryota > Metazoa > Chordata > Actinopteri > Labriformes > Labridae > Notolabrus > Notolabrus celidotus. The sequence continues at coordinate 1,739,264 of NC_048287.1, read as the reverse complement.
TGTTGTTATCTTCAGGTCAGTGGCCTCACACTCATAAAAACACAGTGTATGTTTTAAAGTGCTGCACAATTTATAGAAGAACCACCTTCAGGTCCCCAGGCTGTATAAAGAATTGAATAACAGGGAGACGTAAATGAATAATGTGTCAAATACTGTGTTGAGTATACATAACTTCTGGGACTTTCTGCCAAAGCATACAACATTTTAAAGTATGTTTCTGCATGTCATGACCCTCCAGTCACTTTGTTATATTGTGATTTTAACACTCATCATCAAACTGTCTGACACTTGATTCAGCAGCTTTAAATGCAAAATCTATCTATGTTTGATTTATTACTTTGAGGGACCATTGTTGTTGTTATTTTTCTCTGTATTTCACCTTGAACTCACTAAAAGAAAGAATCCCACAGACTACTTTCTTGTAACTACTTCCCTCATAACTGTAAAAGGAGCATACAAATGGAGATAACTTTCAGCATAGTCATTTCTCCTTGTTTTTCAGTTTAAGAGCAGAATGTAGTGAATAAGTCTTTTCATTTTCCACCGCCACACAGATCTGTAGACATGAACCCAGAAACTTGAAGTGTATAGTATGTTTCTTCCTGTGAGACATGCTGCGTTCACTGGAGCTTTGTATTTATCATTTCAGGATGTCTTTGAAACTGCATGGATGCAGATGTCCCGCAGAAACTTCCCGAGAGTGTCTTTGGATGATTCTGCTGCTGAGTTAAAATCTGATTCAATGCAAACTGATGGAGCTGCAGACAAAGGTAATATCAATCAATCAATCAATCAATCAATCAATCAATCAATCAATCAATCTTTATTTGTATAGCACCAAATCACAGCAAACGTTATCTCAAGATGCTTTTACAAACATAGGAGGTCTAGACCACTCTATGTCAAGTGGGGGGAGATAGGATCCCAGTGTGCCAGTTCCCCCGGCAGTCTAAGCCTATAGCAGGATAACTAAGAGCTGGTCCAAGCCTGATCCAGCTCTAACTATAAGCTTTATCAAAAAGGAAAGTTTGAAGCCTACTCTTAAAAGTAGAGAGGGTGTCTGCCTCCCAGACCCTGACTGGTAGATGATTCCAGATGATAACTGAAGGTTCTACCTCCCATACTACTTTTAGAGACTTTTCTCTACGACCAGCAGGCCTGCACGTTGGGAGCATAGTGTTCTAGAGCAGTGATTCTCAAATCATACGCGTACCCCTAGGGGTACGTGGGAGTACTGCAAGGGGTACGCAACCAAATGTGAAAAAAAAAATAAGTTGCACCACAACAAATTAAAAAATTCTGATTTAAAAACAACTTTATCAACAGCATTGAATTTTTATTTCAATGCAACATCAAATAGGACACTGTTTCCAAACTGAGCATATTCATTCATAAAATATATTATTTGCAAAACCGCTTGGACTTCAATTGTTCAGCGAGCGATCACGTACATTTGCATGCTAATAAAAGCGCGGCCAGGAGGATAACAATGGACAGGTGGTTGAAATGCTTCTTGTTTGACAGAATTAACTCAGTGTGCTCCTTGGGCCAACAAAGGTACTCGCTGCCTCAATCTTTAATTATTTCTGAAAAATATTGCACTACAAAAGTATTGAACTTGTGTCATCTTTCATTTCAGTGTTATTATGACACTGTAAAACCACATGCATACATTTATTCAAGTTATTTTCCCATATCCTGAATTTTTTTCTCAGCCATACAAGGGGTTACATAGCTGAAATTGTTTTTGAAAGGGGGGTACACAAGACAAAAAAGTTTGAGAACCCCTGTTCTAGAGGGGTAATGGGGCACTATGAGCTCTTTAAGATATGAAGGTGTCTGATCATTAAGAGCTTTGTGGGTCAGAAAAAGGATTTAGTCTAGTTTTTATGGGGAGCCAGTGTAGAGAAGCTAACACTGGAGAGTTGTTCTCTCTTGTCTTAGTTCTAGTCAGTACTCGAGCTGCAGCGTTTTGAACTAGCTGAAGAGTATATTGAGTATTTTTTGTGCAGTCTCATTCCAATCTTTGTACCTCCTGCAGGCCTTCTAGAGGAGGCAAAGAGACTTGTCCCAACCGTCGATGTAAAACTTGAAGAGGGGGTGTCAGATGGACTGGATGGTGTGGAAGAGGAGGACCTGTACACAGCAGAGGAACCACCGGCTGTGGCAGATCAGGACTCTGGTGCGATGCTTGTGGACACTTCCCTGCCTACAGCTGGAGAAAAGACCACCCAGCTGAATGATGGAGCTGTGGGCCTTTCCAGGGAACTTGAAGAAGAGGCTCAGCTGTCCTTAGCCATCCAGTATTCCATGGAGTCAAGCGATTGGTCTCTAGAGGATGAGGAGGAGCAGCTTAAAAGAGCCCTGGAGCTGTCCAAGACAATGGTCCAACATGCTGACAAGAGCCCCCGTGTGGACAAGCCGAGGAGACAGGATATGTCCATACAGGAAGCCATTAAGGCAGCCAGCACCTTACAGCTCTTTGTATTTGCAGGTTATGCCTGTGACCTGACGAGGGTGGACATAGCCTTTGGGAAGAAGGTTTCCCAGCGACAGGTGGAAGAGAGAGTGGAGCACCGGACTGTAAAGAGAATGTCTGAGTACCACAAGAACTGTCTGGAGATGATCAAGAGGAAGCATGCAGTAGATATCCAGGTTCAGGGTACCATCATCACCGTTTCGGGCTTCAAGGACTTTGTATATGGAGGAATGTTGGATGTGAAGCTGCTGCTGGAAAAAATGCCAAACTACGTGTCTGACAGCGAAATCCTGAGAACTGTCCAGTGGCTGCACGAGAACCCAGCCACTAAAGACTCGATTCCATACTCACCAGATGCGATAGTGTTCATCGAGAACATCTGGAGGAAGAAGCTGACAGAGGTTGATATCCTGCTAGACAACCAGCCACACAGGATAGACTTTGAGAAGATGCAAGAGTACAACATAGCTTCAGGGAAATCTGTGAAGATCTCCAGGAAGAGGGTGGACGTAGGAGACCTGGAGACGGAAGTGCCAGGTAAAGTTCTATGGCTGTAGAGTTATGTTAATGTGAATGATAACACTTAACACTTAACACACTGTCCGAGTCTGCAAGCTTATGCTCAAAATTAGGGGTGTAACGATTCTTTTTAACAACGATTCGATTCCTATCATGATTCGTGGTTGCTGATACGATTAAAGGACGATATTGGTACGATCCGAAACGATTCAGGGACTTTTTAGACAAAAATTCAACCAGTGTGACTGTGACATAAAGACCTTGATACTGGACAGTCCTAGAGTCCTGTTGTTTCTTGTAAGGAATCAGGTATGAATTAATTATGAATATAAACAAACAAGTAAACAACAATTAATGGCAAATGCATTCATTATTATATTTGAATAGAGTGCAGCCAACACTTAACCTTTTCTGCTCTCATTTTCAGTATTCTATATATTTTCAATGAAAGTTCAGTAAGTGCAACCAACATATCAACAGTAGGTTTACCTGCTAGTTCTGTTTTTGTTTGTCAACATAAAAATCTTACAACATCATTTCTTAATACTTTTGAACAATGTAGGAATAACCTTTTCTGAGAAGTGTGGTCTGCTCGGTATCTGGTAACGTGGCTCCAATGTTCGAGTCATTCCACAGAACCCCGGATTTTCAACCACACTGTAGGGTCGCATGTCTTTGCAGATAAACTTGGCAATTGTTGCCGTGATGTTTTTCACCTGAGCCGAGTTTTGTCCTAGTCTCTGACTAAACATGCTGGAGAGGCCTGAGGCTTCTGCAGAGCTGATGTTACCTTGATGAACGCTGCAAGAGGTCCCTGGACGGCCGGCGTTGTGTGAAACCCCATGGCGCCTTCGTAGGTGGTTGGATAGATTTATGGTGTTGCCGTGGTAACTTTACTTGACCTTTACATATCCTACAAACAGAGAGCGACTTATTTAGAACATCTCTGTTTTTGTAAAAGCCAAAGTGTTTCCACACACTGGACCACAATGGTGGCTTGATCATTTCTGGCTCTCGGCTTCTCCTCTGTCATCCGCCATGCTATGTTTTGTTGTCTGCTGGCGCGTGGCAATGACGTCACAGACAGGTAGTCTGAATTGAGTAACGTCTTTATCATTAAAAGTGTAAAAAAACACATCCATATGAAGTCTGCTGTGCTTAAATCCAATGTGTTATTTCCTAGTATCAATCATAGACTGTAAAAAATATGGACGTAGTATCCGTGACGTCACCCATCTGTTTCTGAAGAGCTGTTTTGAAGCCAATCGGCTGCAGCAGCCATATTGCTTCTGTCGAGCCTATGGCTGTTTCCGAAATCGCCTACTATACTAGCAGTACGTACTGATATGTCCAAAATTCAGTATGTAGTAAGTAGTATGTGAACAAGAGCAAAATCTGCAGTATGCCAAAACTCCCCGGATGTCTACTGATTCGGGAAAATATCTCAGTGTGCATCGGACCAGTCTTCCTCGCGTACTGTTTCCCATAATGCACAGCGCTCGTTCTGCTTTTTCTTTGTCCTCATTTTTTGACGGGAGGAAATCTGTTTTTGGGTGCTGTGAAAATTATCAAATTACATATAAACCACTTCCTAACTTTCTTAAATCATAAATGGATGCTAAATAAGCTTTTTATTTATCGGCTTCGCCGTTGTTTACTTCCGCTTTCCGAAACCGGAAATCCAGCGAAGTCTTGCTCAGCATGCTGCATGACAGATCGGACAGAACAGTCATACTACATACTAAATTCAAACGCAGTATGTAGTAGGCAATACCTACTGCCTACTACATTAGTAAGTAGTATGTAGCAGGCCGTTTCGGAAACAGCCAGTGTGACATAAAGAGGCGGGCTTTGAGCCTCCTAGCCAACAGCTGCAGTGTTCCTGCAGGCAGCTGTGCCTCTGATTGGAGGACTAGTAATCTCAATATCTTCGAAATTGCCGAATTAGATAAAAATTCACCCCCCCTCACAGTGAGAGGACATCAAGAAATTAGCTATTCAGACTACACTCATCTTTTGTACCAGGCTGTAAACATGTTTATTAATGCTGCAAAGATCAGCTTTTTCCCATTCATGTGTATGTGACTTCTGGTACTTCCGGAGCCAGCCTCAAGCGGATCCTCCATGAACTGCAGCTTCTAACACTTCAGCATTGACTCATATTTTTAGACCGGAGGTTGCCGCTTGGTATCAATACAATCAATACATCGATGTAGTAGATGAATCGTTACACCCCTTCTAAAAATGTGGCGGGCTAACTCAGGCACCAGATGAATGATTGTTATTCTTGACTTTTTATCAACTTGTGAAGTTCTGATAACAAACCCAGAGTGTATGTTTAAAGGCTGAAAGGATTTTACTACCTTTAGTTGTGTTCAGAAACTAATTCTATAACACTAAGTCATGATGTATGTGCTTAACTGTTGCTGATAATTGTTTAAATGTGTATGTTGATGAATGGTATATATCATGTTTGCAGTGGAGGAGTACTCTCTGCTGTCAAACCTGCCGGAGGCGAGCAAGGTGCACGAGGAATCTGACGAGTTTCAGAACGTGGTGAAAAGTTTCTACGAGACCATCCAGGAATATCACAGCAAGATCAGAATCATACAGGTGAAAACAGGCCGTCTCATTGCTGTAAATGCAACATTCTATTCTGGGTGTATTAACAGGAGCCTCTTCCTCAGGTGGAGAAGCTCATGAATCGACTCCTGTACAATCAGTACAAGCTGAAGAAGGCCAGCGTGCTGCAGCAGGCCACGTATCCTGTAGTTGAACGGACTCTTTACCACGGCACGAGCGAGACGAGTGTGAAAGAGATCTGCGTTCATGGATTCAACAGAAGCTTCTGTGGGAAGAATGGTGTGTTATTGAAACATGGGGTTTGCAAAGGGGTGGATATTTCCTGAAAGTTTCCGGTAAATTTCCATGGGAAGTTAAGCCGGGGAATTTGGGAAATATTCCAAATTGGAATTTTTCCATGGGAATGAACTGTGAATTGAGGGTGATTTAATGGAAAGGTATCATATCCAAGCATAAATATTTGTTTTGTTATAAGCAGACATCCATCCAAAATAATACAATTAAACAGATTTATTTGTAAGTAGAACTTTATCTTTATTGAACAATCAATTCTTTCATTGAAGAACAAAAACATGAATGTTGAGTTAAATATTACTCATCCCCCCGACTCAACCATTCAGAAATGAACAAAAATGCAATCCCAACAAAGTCCCATTCAAAATGTTAAATGAAAAGAGCCGCTCTCCCTCCAACAAAGTCCCATTCAACATGCAAATGAAAAAGCATCTTCCCTCAAGCTTCTCAAGCCTCTGCAGGATTCTAGAAATCACCTGTGCTTCATGTGATGGAGGAATGCACAGTGCATGTAGGGGGCGTGGTCTCAATAGCCCTGCAGTAAGCAGTGTGCTATGTGCATGTGATTGAGGAATAGCAGAGATATTCAACTGTACTTGATGAAATCTGGTTGTTTTAGTCAAGATTATACTAAAATATATTTTCCCCAACTATATTTAAGTTCCTATTAAGAGCCAACCTTCTAATTTAGTCAATTCCTGCATTATTCCCGTTTATTCCCCTGGAAAGTTTCCAACTTTGAAAGTACCCTATTGAACGTGTGTCTTTGTCAGAATCAGTTTGTGTTATCAAGGGTATTGATTAATCGCTGATATCTTTGTTTTGCCTTGCAGCAACCGTCTACGGTCAGGGGGTGTACTTTGCTGTCAACTCTGCCCTGTCTGTCCAGGATCAGTATTCACCTCCCAATTCAGACGGATACAAATTTATCATGGTGTCAAAGGTTCTAACAGGAGACTACACGAAGGGCTGCCATTCAATGAAAACAGCCCCGCTGAAGGAGACGGGAGATATACCCCTCAGATACGACAGCGTGACGGATGACATCACCAAACCATCAATGTTTGTCATCTTCAATGACACACAAGCTTTTCCTGAATATCTCATTACATGCCAGAGAATTCATCGCTGAGATTGGCCGGTCTGCAGAGAAACGGCATGAAATGGAGAAACAATGACTACTTTCATTTAATGTTCCTGCCTTTAAAAGTGCATTGGATTTCATTGAAGGGCTAATGTGTTGTAGCACACAGTTGGTAGTTTTATTTTATGAACAAAATATGACGTGTTTTTGTTGAGTGATCTGTAACTCCGCTTCCTTCAGTCATGTCTGATCTGGAGGAACTCAAAAAGCTGAACTCAAGTTGCCCATTATTGTTCAGTGTCTTCAAACCTTTCAGCTGGATATCGCTTTGTCTTAAAACAGTCTTAAACATGTGTGACCACAGCTTTTACATAACATCTCATATGTATGAGTCATTGAATGCAAACATGGACTGCAGAGCCGCACCAATATATGCCATCCATGCTCAAACTTACAAGTTCCAAAAACCAGTTTTTTAAATGTACCTTTAATTGATCTGTTCCACAAAGCTCTTGATTTACCAGAATACAGATATCTGTATTATGCAATGTGACTATCAGCAGGACTAAACACCCTGCTGCCTGATTTATCACTGAATTTACAGAAATTCTGATCAGACCCTTAAAATTAGTGAATGTTTTATATTTTTATTTGCTTCTGAGTTCAGGTACTTGAGTTTCCCTGAGCTAACTCTGCAACATCCAGGTTCTGCATGAGTTTTATTTTTGCTCTGGCCGTGTAAGAATAGTTATACAAACTCTAAAGAAAGAGTCACCGATCCAAATCTATTACTCTACCATTAAGAAAGCATAATTGGGAGTGACTGTAATAATCCATTATTACAGGGATCAATAAAGAAATGTGGCTTTGGTTGCAACTTACTTAAGTAAACACACGCTGATGTTTTTGTAAGTTTGCCTTGTGCATTTGTCAGATTTACTGATGACCTTACATTACATTGTTCTGTCAATGTAACAAACTTCTGAGTTCTCCCTTTCATACTTGGGAGCCATTTAGGGTCGTGATTTCCTTTTTTAGTTATTTGTGCTCACTGCGAAGCACCATTCGTGTGCCTCTCTGGGAGTCCTCTTCCACCAATGGAGTGCTTTGATCCAATTTTTTGATTTTTTAAAATTTCTTTCATTTTGCCCATTAATGAGTGTACCAAAGTTTTTCTTTTAATTTGGATTATTTACAGATGTTGTTGCAGATTTTTTGTTTCTTCTTTAGAAATTGAAGTATTTGGAAAGATCATTTTTCTTTGTATGAAAATAAAGATTATTCAAATAAGAAATCACAAGGAGTTGTTTTGAATCATCAAAGATTTTATGGCAAGAAGCTACTGTTGATTTGTGACCTTGGTATGTTCAATCCTAGGGTTTTTAGGTCTAGAATAATGACTGAGGCGACTTGGAGAAGGCAAGGCAAGGCAAGGCAGCTTTATTTGTATAGTGCATTTCATACACGAGGGCAACTCAATGTGCTTTACATTAAAACATTAAAAGCATTGGAAACATTCAGACAAACATAAAAGAACACAATTAAAATGACAAATATAATAAAACAGAAAAGAAAAGGAAAATTAGAAATATATTAAAAATGGAATTAAAATTTGAATTTAAAGTGGGTTAAAATAATCTAAGATAGGAAGGCAGTGGCAAATAAAAAGGTCTTAGTCTTTGATTTAAAAGAGGTGAGAGTTGGAGCAGACCTGCAGCTTTCAGGGAGTGTGTTCCAGATATGTGGTGCATAATGACTAAACGCTGCTTCACCATGTTTCCTTCTGACTCTAGGGACTGAAAGCAGACTAGTACCTGATGATCTCAGAGGTCGAGGTGGTTCATAAAGTAGTAGCAGATCAGCCTAAACCATTCAGTGCTTTATAAACCATCAGCAGGATTTTAAAGTCTATTCTCTGACAGACAGGAAGCCAGTGTAGAGATCTAAGAACTGGAGTGATGTGGTCTACTTCTTTGGTCCTTGTTAGGACTCGAGCAGCAGCATTCTGTATGAGCTGCAGCCGTCTGATGGACTTTTTAGGGAGTCCTGTAAAGACCCCGTTACAGTAGTCTAGTCTGCTAAAGATAAATGCATGGACGAGTTTTTCTGCATCCTGCTGAGACATGAGTCCTTTAATCCTTGATATATTCTTAAGGTGATAGTAGGCTGACTTTGTGATGGTCTTAATGTGGCTGCTGAAATTAAGGTCTGAGTCTATGACTACACCAAGGTTTCTGGCTTGGTTTGAACATCATCAACACATTCATCTGTGCAGATTGGAGCTGAGCAGTAACCTTTAACCTTTCTTCCTACAAAAACAATCATTTCAGTTTTTTCTTTGTTTAACTGAAGAAAGTTCTGGCTCGTCCAGTCATTGATTTGTTCAATGCATTTACTCAGTGTTTGTATGGGACTATAATCCCCTGGTGATATGGTGATGTAAATGTGTGTGTCATCTGCATAGCTATGGTATTTTATTTGGTTGTTTCTTATTATCTGACCTAAGGGGAGCATGTAGATGTTGAATAGTAGAGGCCCCAGAATGGATCCCTGAGGTACTCCACATGCGATTTTCATCCGCTCAGATGTGTATTTACCTATAGACACAAAATAGTCCCGGTCATTTAAATAGGACTTAAGCCAATTTAGTACTGCACCAGAGAGTCCCACCCAGTTTTCAAGTCTGTCCAGTAGTATCTTGTGGTCAACTGTGTCAAAAGCAGCACTGAGATCAAGTGATACCAAAACTGAAATTTTGCCATTGTCTGTGTTTAAATGAATATCATTGAGGACCTTGAATAGAGCGGTCTCTGTGCTGTGATGTGATCGGAATCCTGATTGGAAGACATCAAAACAGTCATTTATCATTAGATAATTGTTCAGTTGTTGAAAAACAGCTTTTTCAATAATTTGACTTAAAAAAGGGAGGTTTGATATCGGCCTATAGTTGTTCATTTCTGATGTGTCTAAATTGTTCTTCTTCAGGAGGGGTTTAATTACTGCTGTTTTCATGGCCTGGGGGAAGACACCTGAAAGAAGAGACATGTTGACAATTTGAAGCAGATCTGAGGTCATGCAGTCTGAAACCTTTTTGAAAAATGGTGATGGTAGAATATCAAGGCAGCAGGATGAGGATTTCAAATGTTGTATTATATCTTGTAGGTTTTTGTAATTTATTGGATTAAATTGTGTCATAGTGATTGAGTTGTTTTTTGGTGGACACACAGATAACACATTCCCAGTACCTCGTACAGTAGTGCTGACTGCTTGTCTGATTTTCTGAATTTTGGCAGTGAAGAAGAATGCAAATTCATTGCAGGCCTTGGTAGATAAATAATTACACAGTAAGACAAAGGAGTAATATGATGCTGCAATCGTTTACCACTTTAAACCTGTATTACAACTTTCTTAATTACCGTTAATAATAATAATAATTGTTAGGATTTGTATTGCGCTTTTCTTGGTACTCTAAGTCGCTTTACAGAAAAATTAAAATAAAGCAAATAAATAAAACAGAACAAAGACAGAGGTGGGGAGGGAGTAGAGGTCATGTGTTGATTGAAGTGAGTCAGAGTTCCAGCTGTCAGTTCCAGAGTTGGGGCAGTGATGGCAAAGACTCTGTCCTCCAAGGTGCGATGCTTGGTCTTTGTGATAGGGGACAGGAGATTGGCATCTGATGATCTGAGGCGGCGAGATGGGGAGTGGCGTTTGAGAAGGTAAGTCAGGTATGAGAGGGCGAGGTTATTGAGGACTTGAGCAGATCTTGAAGTGGATTCAGTGCTGTATGGGGAGCCAGTGAAGGGGCTTGAGGATGGGTGTGATCTGAGCTCTGGAGCGGGAGTGGGTGAGTGACCGGGCAGCTGAGTACTGCTGTGTTTTTTCATGTCTGATATCCTGCTAAAACATGTTTGAAAAAATGTAGTTAGGTTAAAAAAACACTTACTAGTAGACACTTTTTTTCTGCTTTTCAAAGGGATTGAAAGAAAACATGGGGGGAGAACAATAGAAAGAGTTTCTTCCAAACAAAAAATGTTTCAAACAACATGAGAATAAATCATCTCCTTTTAGCCGACCCAGATCAGTATGGATAGACCTCTGATTTCCAAGATATTAAAATACTTAACCAAGTAACTTCTTCTATTCTAATTAAACTAACCAGCGATATTGGATAAAATACATAGAATTCAGTTCAGAGCTTAAGACTCAGTATTGGTGTATTAAAACCACTCCTACTGATGCTTTACTGGTGGAAGCAAATGAGTTACCAATAAATCTAAGACGTGCAATGTTGTCATTGGCGTATTGGGTTAAGTTAAAGGGATCAGAAGAGGCACGACCTGCAACTTCAGTAATAAATGATTGCTGGGAGTATTCACAGAAGCGTAAAGGTAAAGGATTTGGTTGGAATATTGATTCATTGGCAGAAGAATATAGTATTAGTGGGTTAGAGTTTGGACCAAATGTTGCTTGGAGTGGTGTTCCTCCATAGGTATTACCTACACCTAATGTGGATTTGCAGCTTGTGAAACAGAAGCAGGTATGGACTAAATGCAATGTGGATAACATTGGAAATTGAGTTAATGAGTATTTGAACAATACCTACTATAACTATATACCTATTTTCACTGATGGATCCAAAGAGCCAGAGAGTGGACATGTAGGAACTAGGAACTGGTGTGTTTATACCAGAATATGATTTTGTTATATGCAAGAGAATCTCTAATGACCTGTCTGTGTTTACAGCAGAGCTCACTGTGATTATATTAGGGATGCAATGGATAGGGGAGGTGAGGCCTGAGAGTGGTCATTTGCTCAGACTCAATTGTAGCCCTTAAAAGCTTAACTTCAAATGAAACCATCAGAGGGGATTTATTTTGTGGAGTTGTATTTATTATTGTTGAGAACCCAAAGACTTGGTATTTCTGTGCAGTTTTGCTGGGTTCCCGCTCATATAGGTGTAGAGGGTAACGAGAGAGCAGATGAGGTTGCTAAAAGAGCTTTGAAATGAAATGATGAAAATATCCTGAAACTTCCCTTTGGAAAAAGAGAGGCCAAATCTCTGATAAGGAGGGCAATAAGGGATATGTGGCAGAAAAAGTGGGATGAGGATACAAAAGGTAGGCATTTCTATAGCCTCCAGAAATCCATTGATGTGACTGATTTTAAAGGGAGGAATAGGAGAGAGGTGATGATTGCAAGATTAAGATTGGGTCATACAGGATTGAAATGGACTCTGTACTTAATGGCGAAATGTTTCTCAGTGAACTGTGATGTGTGTAATGTTGAGGAGAATGTGAAACATGTGGTTGTGGAGTGTAAAAAATATGGCATACAGAGAAGGAGATTAACTGGGGGGGTTTTTTAAGTAAACTTAAGACTTACCTTTTGAATCTAGCTTTTAATTTGGAATCATTTATTTTAAACCCTGGACTGCATTATTATTTTAGTTATTACTATTTCAATCATTATTATGTTAATCATTGCTTTAACATATATTTATCTTATTCAATTATTTATTTATCTATTTATTTCTTTTGTTCATCTGATCTTGTTAATGCTACCTTATTTTTAACCTTTCTTTTCACTCTTACTTAATTTATTAATTTTACTGTATTGATTTTATTTTATTTTGAAGTATTTTATTTTATTTGATCATGCCTTTTATAATTTTACCATTGTTGTTGTTTTCTGTCTCTCTGTTATTCTGTGAAGCGCTTTGGGCTACATGTTTATGTATGAAAGGTGCTACATGAGTTGAGTTGAGTTGAGTTGAGTTGAGTTGAGTTGAGTTGAGTTGAGTTGAGTTGAGTTGATTTGAGTTGAGTTGAGTTGAGTTGAGTTGATTTGAGTTGATTTGAGTGGAGTGGAGTGGAGTTGAGTTGAGTTGAGTTGAGTTGAGTTGAGTTGAGTTGAGTTGAGTTGAGTTGATTTGAGTTGAGTTGAGTTGAGTTGAGTTGATTTGAGTTGATTTGAGTGGAGTGGAGTTGAGTTGAGTTGAGTTGAGTTGAGTTGAGTTGAGTTGATTTGAGTTGAGTTGAGTTGATTTGATTTGAGTGGAGTTGAGTTGATTTGAGTTGAGTTGAGTTGAGTTGAGTTGAGTTGAGTTGAGTTGAGTTGAGTTGAGTTGAGTTGATTTGAGTTGAGTTGAGTTGAGTTGAGTTGAGTTGATTTGAGTTGAGTTGAGTTGAGTTGAGTTGATTTGAGTTGATTTGAGTGGAGTTGAGTTGAGTTGAGTTGAGTTGAGTTGAGTTGAGTTGAGTTGAGTTGAGTTGAGTTGAGTTGAGTTGAGTTGATTTGAGTTGATTTGAGTGGAGTGGAGTTGAGTTGATTTGAGTTGAGTTGAGTTGAGTTGAGTTGATTTGAGTTGAGTTGAGTTGATTTGATTTGAGTGGAGTGGAGTTGATTTGAGTTGAGTTGAGTTGAGTTGAGTTGAGTTGAGTTGAGTTGAGTTGAGTTGAGTTGAGTTGAGTTGATTTGAGTTGAGTTGAGTTGAGTTGAGTTGATTTGAGTTGAGTTGAGTTGAGTTGAGTTGATTTGAGTTGATTTGAGTGGAGTGGAGTTGAGTTGAGTTGAGTTGAGTTGAGTTGAGTTGAGTTGAGTTGAGTTGAGTTGAGTTGAGTTGAGTTGATTTGAGTTGATTTGAGTGGAGTGGAGTGGAGTTGATTTGAGTTGAGTTGAGTTGAGTTGAGTTGATTTGAGTTGAGTTGAGTTGAGTTGAGTTGAGTTGAGTTGAGTTGAGTTGAGTTGATTTGAGTTGAGTTGAGTTGAGTTGAGTTGAGTTGAGTTGAGTCGAGTCGAGTCGAGTCGAGTCGATTTGAGTTGAGTCGATTTGAGTTGAGTTGAGTCGAGTCGAGTTGAGTTGAGTCGAGTTGAGTTGAGTTGAGTTGATTTGAGTCGAGTTGAGTTGAGTTGAGTTGATTTGAGTTGCTTTGAGTGGAGTGGAGTTGAGTTGAGTTGAGTTGATTTGATTTGAGTTGATAGAGTATTTGGGCTGGAGTGGAGTTGGAGTTTGAAGGGAATTCTGGGGAGGAGTGATGGGATGGGAGAATGATATTGGGCACTTTAAGTTTATCTAAAAGAAAAAGGTTTGCATCGTGTGATATCATTTATGTAGTTAATTAGTTTATTAATTAATTTTGAGAAGAAGAAGAAGAAGAAGAAGAAGAAGGAGAAGAAGGAGAAGAAGAAGAAGAAGAAGAAGAAGAAGAAGAAGAAGAAGAAGAAGAAGAAGAAGAAGAAGAAGAAGAAGAAGAAGAAGAAGAAGAAGAAGAAGAAGAAGAAGAAGATCCAGTCCCTTCCCCATGTTGACCACAGGGGGCAGCAGAGGGACTCAGAGCAGCGAGTCTGCCGGAACAAGAAGTGACGAAGAAGACGAGAGCGGCCACAACGAACTGCTAGCTTACCAAGCTATCGGTTAACTAGATGAAGTTAGATACCAACACATGATGTCACCTTAAATGTACACAGAAGGAGGACCAATAAAACTACATACTCTGATAACGAGTTTGATGTAGGTACGTTGATAGGTTTCATTCACTATTTGCTGAAACGTGACAGGTGCAGGCTCTGTTGCCATCTAGGATGCTAGTTGAGACATTAGCATGATGCTAACCCAGCTAATGTTACACTTTGATAGCTGTGACTCCTAAAAGTCCAAATGATCTCTGCATGAGTTCTGCTGTTTGCTGCTGAAGAAGAAAATCTGATAACTGAGCCGCTAGCTACAGAGTAACTCTACCTTTGGTGGTTTAAGGCTGGTTAGCGTTTGTTTATCTCTCAATTCTTTACATGCATGGCTTGATCACACATCACAGTGCTGAGCTATACACTAAATCCTTCCACTGCAGTGTTTGTGATGACAAATATGGGCAGTAAAGTGTGTAGATTAAGTGAAAAAACCTAATTCAACCTCATTTCTCACTGCTACCCAGTTACAACAAATGAATACTTACTATGTGCCTCTCTTTGACTTGCTTTTAACACCTTTGAATCCATGTTCTCACCTCTCAGATGCTGAGGATACTCTTCCACCATGTATGCTGTGTACAGACAAGCCCACACACCCACTGCTGTGGAGTTCTCCGTCTACTGCAACTTCATTTCCAGCAAGGAGAAGAACTTGGTTGTTGCTGGCACGTCCCAGCTGTTTGTGTACAGGATCATCCATGATGTGGAGGTAATGAAAATCTGCTCCAGTGTTTCCTTCATCAGGACTAGCTTTCAATAACAAACATAAGAAGATTTTTGGGATGTCTTTTCATTTTCATTTATTTATGTATGGAGTTGGGACAGTGCATATTAATCAACATTAATGCATTTAGCATCAATGTAACTGTACCAGACTTAGCAGAGATGTTCAGACTTCATCCGTAGTCCCAAGGCAGGTACCAACACAACACAGACACAGTAAGACTTTTAAAGCTGACAGCTACAAATCATACGATAGACAATTTCAAAACAAAACACAGGCAGACAAAATCAAGACTAACAAAACACAGGCAGACAAATCAAGACTAACAAAACACAGGCAGACAACATCAAGACTAACAAAACACAGACAGACAATATCAAGACTAACAAAACACAGACAGACAATATCAAGACTAACAAAACACAGGCAGACAAAATCAAGACTAACAAAACACAGACAGACAAATCAAGACTAACAAAACACAGACAGACAATATCAAGACTAACAAAACACAGACAGACAATATCAAGACTAACAAAACACAGGCAGACAATATCAAGACTAACAAAACACAGACAGACAAAATCAAGACTAACATAACACAGGCAGACAATATCAAGACTAACAAAACACAGACAGACAATATCAAGACTAACAAAACACAGACAGACAAAATCAAGACTAACATAACACAGGCAGACAATATCAAGACTAACAAAACACAGGCAGACAATATCAAGACTAACAAAACACAGGCAGACAATATCAAGACTAACAAAACACAGACAGACAAAATCAAGACTAACATAACACAGGCAGACAATATCAAGACTAACAAAACAGACAGACAATATCAAGACTAACAAAACAGACAGACAAAAACAAGACAAACAAAACACAGACAGACAATATCAAGACTAACAAAACACAGACAGACAAAATCAAGACTAACATAACACAGGCAGACAATATCAAGACTAACAAAACAGACAGACAAAAACAAGACAAACAAAACACAGACAGACAATATCAAGACTAACAAAACACAGGCAGACAATATCAAGACTAACAAAACACAGGCAGACAATATCAAGACTAACCAAACACAGGCAGACAATATCAAGACTAACAAAACACAGGCAGACAATATCAAGACTAACAAAACACAGGCAGACAATATCAAGACTAACAAAACACAGACAGACAATATCAAGACTAACAAAACAGACAGACAATATCAAGACTAACAAAACACAGGCAGACAAAATCCAGAGTGAGCTAACAGGTGTGAGAAAATAAGAACAAACCAGATCCTCACTCCATCACTCTGCTCAGTCAGATGAAATCTGGCCTTTAATGTTTAACATATTCCGTCCATTTGGTCCAAATCCTGCAAAATCTTTCTTTTTGAACTTTGAGGGAGAATGACAAACTTTCCAAAATGCATATTCCTTTTTTTTTTAATCCAGTCCTCGATAGGAGGTGGGAAGATTTAAACCACTTCCTTGTGACAGCTTTTTTTCTTGCTGTTTTTTTCTTCTTATCATTCATATTCCATCCATCAGATTAAATGTCACCCATGTAGATTTTGTCACGCCTAAAAATGAAAATGGGTGCTAACTTCAAAAATGTTTTTCCTGTGTCGATGTGGTTAACGTTTCTGTTATTATTTCAGAGTACGTCAAAGGTTGACAAGTCTTCAGGTATGTGTAATACTCAGTGGTGAAAATCGTACTAAAATAAATCATATAAACATATTTGTTACATTTGTGGATGAATGTTATTCTTCTCTTCTTACAGATTCCAAATCACGCAAGGAGAAGCTTGAGCAAGTGGCCTCCTTTTCTCTGTTTGGCAATGTGATGTCCATGGCCAGCGTGCAGCTCGTGGGAGCCAACAGGGATGCACTCCTTCTTAGTTTTAAAGATGCCAAGGTCTCATTGTTTAAGCTGAACACTGACTAACTGTGATTTATAACTATGTAACATAAACTATGTAGTTATGATTGACCTCTGGGTGTGTTTGTTCTGTCACTAGTTATCTGTCGTGGAGTACGATCCTGGGACTCACGACCTCAAGACGCTGTCCCTTCATTACTTTGAGGAGCCCGAGCTCAGAGTGAGTAAAAAGAAGAGTGATCAGTAGCTTTATCCCTCAAGACAGAACAAGTCGAGTCATTTTTTATTGTTTGTCTCTTAGGATGGCTTTGTACAGAATGTACACATTCCCCTCGTCCGTGTTGATCCAGAAAACCGCTGTGCTGTGATGCTGGTTTATGGCACCCAGCTGGTGGTGCTGCCGTTCAGGAAAGACACTCTGACGGATGAACAGGAGGGTGGAGTTGGAGAAGGGTACGCTTACAGTCTACTACACTTTCTGCGTCTTAATGTTTCTTAAGGCTGATTTATATATAGGTACATATCACGACTAGGAATGCACCAAAATTTTCGTCCCAAAAGTGCATTTTCGTTTTTTTCGGTAAGGGCCAACATGTCTGCATCTGTTCTTCCTTTAATTCAGCACTAAAGTGACCTCTAAGCAAAGAGGTTGAGACGGACCACAGAGTGAAAACAATGAAAAGTACACTCTTAGAGTCTGTCAGCACAGGTTTCACTGACTTCTATTCAGATCCTCTGCACTTCATAGTGTCTGTACTTGATCTGCGTTATAAAGATCAATACGTGGATGTAAAATAAATATGGATGAGGAGAACCCGCTTAGAGACAGAGAAGCACACAGCACAGGAGAAGGAGAACAGAGCGCAGAAAAAAGGACTGGTCTCTCTGAACCAGATGAGGGACATGCACCCTCGCTATCTGATCTGTTCAATGAGATCCTTGATTTTAGTGAGGTTAGGACACAGTCAGAACCAGAAATGCAATGGTAGGGGAGACCGGGGACAGTTGTAACATTTTTTACATTTCTGTCTGTAACTTTGAGCTCCTTTAACCCAGTGTGTTCAAACTGCTATACAAACTAGCTTCAAGTGTCTGCTAATAAATTGCCCAGAAAATGTCTATGCAACACAAACAGAAAATGCATGGCTTAATCTCAAATCCAAGGAGTGAAATGTTACAACTGACCCCGGTCACCATACTAATAGTTGGCATAATCATTTCTTTCAGTGTCTTGGTTTTCGGCCTTGGTTTCCTCATTTTCGGTTTCGGCCAAGAATTTTCATTTCAGTGCATCCCTAATTACCACATTGAAAAGCTCTGTTTTTATTTCATCTGAAAAACTCACAGTATCGGCCACAGTAAAGGTAATCTATGAATGTTTCCCATCTAAAATACTGCCCCCTTCATTCTAACGGAAACTTTAAAAACCGTAGAGCCCAAAAAGTTCTCCAGAAAATAAAAACAAAAGAGGAAAAACTTTCATTTGATTGAATAAACTCTGGCAGAAGAATTGTCCCACCCTGTCATTACAGTCCGAAGCATCTCTCGCCTGCATCCGTCTCTCTCCCCCAACAATACTGACATTTTGATTCACACCCTGGTCACCTCCCGCCTGGACTATTGAAACTCCTTTCTTTTTGGTTTACCTGACACATGAACGCTTTGTTGTCTTCTTCCTGTCTACAGACCTAAGTCCAGCTTCCTGCCTAGCTACATCATTGACGTCCGTGAGCTGGACGAGAAGCTCCTGAACATAATCGACATGAAGTTCCTTCACGGCTACTACGAGCCAACATTGCTCATTCTGTTTGAGCCCAACCAGACATGGCCCGGGTGAGTCCAGCAGGTTATCAGCCATGTCAACAACTTTTTCATCTTCAAATAGTACAAAGACAAAGCTGACACTGCATTAGTGACACTGTTTGACTCTTTGACTGTACTCTGATATCTTGTTTTCTACTGACAGGCGTGTTGCTGTGCGTCAGGACACTTGCAGTATAGTTGCCATCTCTCTCAACATAATGCAGAAGGTTCATCCCGTCATCTGGTCTCTCAGTAACCTGCCTTATGACTGTACGCAGGTCATGGCTGTCCCAAAGCCGATTGGTGAGCTCAGTGAATGATCTCCTTTTAAACAATCTGATCGTGGAGTTGCCTTTCTGTTGGAGGTAATGAATCTACATTCTGAATCTTCCAGGTGGTGTTGTGGTGTTTGCTGTGAACTCACTGCTGTATCTCAACCAGAGCGTTCCACCGTACGGAGTGTCTCTTAACTCCATGACAGTGGGGACCACAGCATTCCCTCTGCGTAAGTGTTAGAACAGAAAACACTCCTATTCTTGTGTGTTTGCTTCATGTACCTAAGAACCAGGTACCTGTTCCTAAGAGCAGAACAAAAACATTTGGTGACGCTGCTTTCAGCCACTACGCTCCTAAATTATGGAACAGCCAGCTGGAGGATCTGAGGGGAGCTGATTGAGATATTCAGACTTTTAAACCTAAACTAATAATAATAATAATGCATTTTATTTATAGGCGCCTTTCTTGGCACTCAAGGTCACCTTACAATATTAAAAACAAACAGAGTTTAAATAACAAACAGTAAATAAAAGACAATTTAAAGGTGACATATCATGCAAAATTGACTTTTTAATGGTTCTCTACCTGAAATATGTTTCCCTGGCATGTCTACAAACCCCCCGAGAATGAAAAAAATCCATTCTGCCCCTGTTCTGATTTCTCCACCTTTCTGTAAATGTGTGTGAAACCAGCCGTTTCAGACTTCAGTGTTTTTGTTACGTAACAACAATATCCGGTCTGTCACGGAGTCAGAGCTCGGAGCTTGTTCAGCCCATAGACTGTATAAAATAATACTGAATCCCTCCCCCGTTTTTCATTACCTGCACACATGTGTGCTAACAAGGAGCTTAGGAGGGAGGCATGCTAGTTGTAGGCTGTCTTAATAAACACAAAGGTCGGTTTTACTACCCACGTCTGCAGATTTGAAGATATAGTGGATGATTTTTATTTGTCATGGATAA
Source organism: Notolabrus celidotus (assembly GCF_009762535.1). Classification (NCBI taxonomy): domain Eukaryota; kingdom Metazoa; phylum Chordata; class Actinopteri; order Labriformes; family Labridae; genus Notolabrus; species Notolabrus celidotus. The sequence goes on along the minus strand of NC_048287.1, from coordinate 1,719,175 downwards.
GTGCTAGCGCTAATTAGCATAGCCACATAGCTATATGTTCATAGCTGTAGCTGTAGCTGTAGCTGTAGCTGTAGCTGTAGCTGTAGCTGTAGCTGTAGCTGTAGCTGTAGCTGTAGCTGTAGCTGTGTACCAAGACACACGTCGACATACTGACAAATAAAACAACAAGAAACACAGAATATGTGACTAATCCTTCAGAAAGGTCCTGCTGCCTTTCTGGTAGAGGTCGGTTTTACTCCCCACGTCTGCAGATTTGAAGATCTAGTGGATGATTTTTACTTATCATGGATAAGTGCTAGCGCTAGTTAGCATAGCCACATAGCTACATGTTCGTAGCTGTGTACCAAGACACACGTCTACATACTGATAAATAAAACAACAAGAAACACTAAATCTATGGCCAATCCTTCTTAAAGGTCCTGCTACAGGCGCCTCTCCGTCAGGATCAGATTCAGAGGGTTGAAGTAACGTGATCTCTGAGCAGCCGTGTATATTCAGCCAACATGTAAACATTAGATCAACGTGCTGGAGAGCCGAGGCACATCCACTTCCTGAGGGGGCGTGGTCAGAGGGAAAACAGAGTGTTCTGATGAGGAATGAAGAAGAGGACTTTTCAGGCATGCCAAAATCTGATTTCAAAGTGTTTTTTTGAGCATAAACTTTAAAGACATGTTTTGGGGACCTCTTAGACCAATATATATTGATGAAAAAAGCGTGATATGTCCCCTTTAAAAAGTTTGAAGTGAATGGACAGAGGAGTTGTGGTCAGATGGAGTAAGCCAGTTTAAACAGATGGGTTTTGAGTTTGGATTTAAAATGTGGGAGTGAGTCAGTGTTGCGGAGGTCAGGTGGGAGAGAGTTCCAGAGGCTCTGCTCCCCATGGTAACAAGGCGAGCAGGGGGGACAGTGAGGTGGATGGAGGAGGAGTATCTGAAGGTGCGGGCGAGTGTGGCAGTATGGAGGAGGTCAGAGAGATATGGAGGGGCGAGGTTGTGTATGGCTTTGAAGGTGAGGAGAAGTATTTTGTAGTTGATCTGGTGTGTGATGGGGAGCCAGTGGAGCTGCTGCAGGATGGATGTGATGTGGTGGATGGAGGCGGTGCGTGTGATGATACGGGAACTAAAAACGTATTTATTCAGTCTGGCTTTTATGAAGGGTTTAACAATTTTATTACTTACTTTTTACTTTAATATTGGTTTAAATGTTGCTTTATTATTTTAATAATTTTAACTGTTATCTTATTCTATTTGTTATTTATTTACTCATTAATTAATTTATTTTATTTATCTCAGTTTTATTGATATTTTTAGCCTTAGATATATATTTAACTCTTATCCTTACCTTTTAAATTTACTTTAACTATTTGTATTTTTAATTATGATGCTTTAACCTTTTTGAATTACACATATTTTATTGTTGGTGTGCATTAGTCTCTATTTTATTTTGTATTATTATTTTTATTATTATTATTATTATTATTATTATTATTATTTCCCCTAATATGTCTTTCCATCATTTTATATCTGCTTCATTCTTGTTTTCAATCGCTGTAAAGCACTTTGGGTTGCATTTGATTTGTATGAAAGGTGCTATATATATATATTGATTGATTGATTGATTGATTGATTGATTGATTGATTGATTGATTGATTGATTGATTGATTGATGTACAACTCCCTGAATGACACTTGTGCTTCACCAGGTATGCAGGAGGAAGTGAGGCTCACGCTGGACTGTGCACAGTCCGACTTTATTGCCTACGACAAGATGGTCATCTCTTTGAAAGGAGGAGAAATGTGAGCCATCACTTGAAGAATTAAAGAAGAGTAGTAGTCGTTCATGAATCTTCACTGACTCTTCTTGTGTTGCAGTTACGTGTTAACCCTCATCACTGACGGTATGAGGAGCGTCCGGGCGTTCCACTTTGACAAAGCTGCCGCCAGCGTCCTCACCACGTGTGTAAGTCCTGCCTGGAGCTGTGAGCAGCGCCAGGATGATGAGAAAGGAACTCACTTTGTTCTTTGTGTTTGTGTTGATAAACACAAAGACTAGGAAGGATTAAGGTTTGACTGATGTGGGTTTTAAAAAGCTTATATCAGAGCTCTGAGTTAAAAGCAGCTGAATAATACAAAAAAACATGAATATATGAGCAAGGATAAAAAGCTTTGAGTAAGAACATCTTAGACTTTAATTCTAGGGCTACTATCTCAGAGTTTGGTGGTTCACGTCATCAGTTGAGCCCCAGAGTGACCTCACATCTATCTGCGTAAGCAATGGTAGAGCAGCGTCATGATAGGCTGTGAATTTACCAATAGAAGTCTCAATTTAGTGTTCCTTATTCACAAAAGGCAAAATTCATTCTCCCCAAAACCCCATAACTGAAAACAGGTAGAACTCTTGAAGAAAGCAGCTTTACATTAACAGTGCTTTGTTCAGTGGACACAGGAGGTCTGGAGTTTCTGTAGGCCGAGCAGCAGCACGTTTACTTCTGGGTACTTGACTTGTTATGGGTTCATTATGCTTCACTCTTAATCGTTCGCAAAAGGCTGTACCTGGAGACAAGTTGTATAAAGAGTTCCAAACTATCAAATCTCTCAATTCAAACCGGAGTAACACAGGATACTCAATACAATAATGAACTTTCAGGAACATTACCCCTGAACCACGTTCCTTTCGACCAGTGGACCCAGGGTCTAAATTTAGTTTAGGGGTAGATAATCTCCCCCCTAAAAACCCCTGCTAGGGGGGTAGTACTTTTCAAATGTCCCAGAGCTTTTGGGGGGCGGGGCCTGCAATGCTGAACGTGTCTGATTGGTAGATTAACCTCAGTGTTTTTATTCCTCCCTCCGTCCACAATAACATCACACACATCTGTGATTCACTTGATTTCTCTTTCTTTCATTAGTTTTTATTTGTTCTATCTTTTTTGTATGTGTGTGTACTTTTCAAAAGAAGAAGCTGTGATTCTCTTGATTTAGCAGCTTGTAACAGTAGTCTTCTCTCAGTCCACCGTGAATGCGTCTCTCCCGGTGTTACGGTTTTAAAAGTGACCCTGTAAACTGGAGACCTTCAGCTGAATGTGTCAGTGTTTGTGGAGTTTACACAGCTGTTGAAACACAGAGGGAGTTCCTGGGAATGCAAACTAGTTTAGTTTTTATTAAGATTTCAAAATATCCTCATCAGATATTTAATGATGGTCTAAAGACGTTTATGAGGGATGCATCCGGCTGAGGGTCAACTCTAATCTTTCAACACAACTTTTGATAGCTTGTTCAGCTTCGTTTTGAGAAGACAAATAGTTTGTTCTATCTCTGCAACATTTGTCCTCTTCTTGAGCTAAAAGATGATGTACGTCGCTTTGGATAAAAGCGTCTGCTAAATGACATTGTAACATTGTAACATTGTAAAAAATCAATAAATGTTCTGAGTTTTTTATACAAACACTCTGGGCTGTCCCTCTCCAGATGGTGACCATGGAACCGGGTTACCTTTTCCTCGGCTCCCGCCTGGGAAACTCACTGCTCTTGAAGTACACTGAGAAACTGCAGGAGACGCTGCCTGAAGAGGGCAAAGAAAAGATGGACAAAGACAAAGACAAGGACAAAGAAAAACAGGTGAGACGAAGAGAGTTTGACTTTGTTTACTCACTGTACGATTGAGTAGTTGAAGTAAGTAGTTAAGAGAAAGACCTCGTTAGTCTTTAAATTAAAGCACTCAGGTGATTCTTGTTTATCTGGCAGTTCTGCTAAATACCTTTGAATGAACATGATAATGAATCCTTTCAGGAGGAACCACCGAGCAAAAAGAAGCGTATGGAGTCTTCCACCAACTGGACGGGTATGTTGCTTGATATGGCTTCTGTCAGCCAGAGATGTTTGTGTGTCAGCCGAGCTGTGTTTCACTCATCTCTTTTTCAGATGAGGTCGATGAGATAGAAGTTTATGGAAATGAGGCCCAGTCAGGCACTCAGCTGGCCACGTACTCCTTTGAGGTACAGAAACAATCCCAATATTTACTCCCTTTTTATGGCAATGCACAGTCCACTGAGTTCTTTTCCTCTGTTTTGGTACAGGTTTGTGACAGCATCCTCAACATTGGACCTTGTGCGAATGCTGCTATGGGCGAGCCTGCCTTCTTGTCTGAAGAAGTACGCACGTTACAACACTTCATGGTGTCTCTGCAGAGAGAACTTGATTGAAAGTGGTCTGACTCTGTTCTTTTCTCACCCACAGTTCCAGAGCAACCCTGAGCCCGACCTGGAGGTAGTGGTGTGCTCTGGCTACGGCAAGAACGGTGCACTGTCTGTCCTTCAGGTTAGTCCTCTCACTGCTGCTGTGTGCTGTTTTAATGTGTTCCTGGTTTACAAAAGCCCTGAGCAGCAAGTGAGAGAGAAAGGTCTAGTGATCCTACATCCGGGTCTGATTAGGGTTGCAAAGGGGTGGAAAATTTCCAGAAAGTTTACAGTACATTTTCATGGGAAGTTAAGCTGGTGAATTTTGGAAATATTCCAAATTGGAAACTTTACATCGGACTTTATGGGAATTAACTGTGAATTGAGGGTAATTTAATGTAAAGGTATCACATCCGAGCATAAATATTTGTTTTGTTATAAGCAGACATCCATCCAAAATAATACAATTCAAACAGATGTATTCAATTATTTCATTGATGAACAAAAACATGAATGTTGAGTTAAATATTACTCATCCCCCCGACCCAACACATTCAAAAATTAACAACAATGTAATCCCAACAAAGTCCCATTCAAAATGTTAAATGAAAAGAGCCGCTCTCCCTCCAACAAAGTCCCATTCAACATGCAAATAAAAAAGAATCTTCCCTCAAGCTTCTCAAGCCTAGCCTCTGCAGGATTCTAGAAATCACCTGTGCTTCATGTGATGGAGGAATGCACAGTGCATGTAGGGGGCGTGGTCTCAATAGCCATGCAGTAAGCAGTGTGCTATTTGCATGTGATCTAGGATTAGCATAGATATTCCACTGTACTTGCATGAAATCTGGTTGTTTTAGTCAGGATTATGCTAAAATATATTTTCCACAACTATATTTAAGTTCCCTATTAAGAGCCAACCTTCAATTTAGTCAATTCCTGCTTTATTCCCTTTTATTCCCGTTAATTCTAAGAGGCAACCTAAGTGCTAAGAACTGCAGTTCATCAAGGATCCACTTGAGGCTGGCTCTGGAAGTACCAGAAACCACATACACACCAATTCAAAGAAGCCGATCTTTACAGCAGAAATAAACATGTTTACAGCCTGGTTCAAAAGACCAGTGTAGTCTGGATAGTTCATTTCTCGATCGGCACACACTGTACGAGGGGTGAATATTTTTCTAATGCAGCAATTTCGAAGATATTGAGATTACAAGTTTTCCAATGAGAGGCACAGCTGACTTGATTGACAGGCGGGAACACTGTAGCTGTTGGCTAGGAGGCTCAAAGCCCGCCTCTTTATGTCACACTCGCTCCACAGCAGCAATATGTCTCCCACCGATGATTGGCTTCAAAACAGCTCTTCAGAAACAGATGGGTGACGTCACAGATACTACGTTTCTATTTTATACATTCTATGGTTAATTCCCATGGAAAGTTTCCAACTTAAATTCCCGTAATTTTGCAATCCTAGGTCTAGAACAATAAAAACACTTTTGCTTCTTGAGTCATAGAAAGAGATGAAAAACACTTCAGATTGGACACTTTAAAAGATTATCAGATATCTCTCACTCGTCTCTGCGGGCTTCTGTACGCTCAGTTATGTGCATGATAAATGTTACCGCACCATCCTAAAACCTGTGGTCGTGAGGGCCGTCTGCCACAGGTCCAGTGATGGTGCCACAGTGAAATCTGGGTATACCAGGGCTGCCTCAGAGATCGACGGAGTAGCCTGTAAACACCCCAGACACAAGCCGCTCACTTAATACGTGTGGAGAGACTATGTTCTGTCTCTGTCTGTGACTTACTCTGATTCATCTCCATTCTGTCCTCAGAGAAGCATCCGACCTCAAGTAGTCACTACGTTTGAGTTGCCAGGTTGCCATGACATGTGGACGGTCATCTCAAATGAAGTGAAGGAAGACAAAAAAGTACAGTTCATGTCTGCTTCACAGCTTCTGGATATCACTGAATTCATTTGAATTTGTTCTGTCACTGGTGATGGCTACTGTTTTAAGATATGACTTTTCTATTTTCAGCCTGCAAAGAGTACCGACTCAGAAGACGGGGCAGAAACAGAGACCGGTGAGGATGGTGAAGAGGGAGAGAAGGACAAAGAGGAGAAGGAGAAAGAGGAAGATGCGGAGAAGGCAGATGCTCCTATTGAGGACGACACGAAGAAGCATGGCTTTCTCATTCTGAGCAGAGAGGACTCAACCATGGTAGAAACCTGTCTCAGTGCATCTCTAATGTCTGAAATAATGATATACACATAGCAATCAAGGTCTAGACCATGTTCTATTATTAACAAAGACCTAACATCAAGACAGGATCAGATCCAGTCCCCTCTTACAGACAGGACTCAGTCTGATCTCATCTTAATCCACCATGAGCAGAGCACTTTGCAGCATTTAGCAAGTTACAGTGGCAAGGACAAACTTCCTTTAACAGGCAGAAACCTCCAGCAGGACCAGACTCATGTTAGACACACATCTGCTGAGACCATGTTGGAGAGAGGGATAGAGGGAGATGAAGAGAGAGAGAGATGATAGTGGTGAGACGGATAAACCAGAGGTACCTACAAGACAAGGGAGCTCAGGGACTCCGGATAGATCTATGGTTAGTAACTTTAATGGGACAGGAAAAGTTAAAGTAAGAGAAAGGCAGACAGAGGAGAGAGAGGGAATGGCAGGATCCCAGTGTGTCAGTCTAAGCCTAATCCTAACCCAGAGCACCTTGGCTGGGGAGCAGGACCTCTGGCTTCACCCCTAACCCTGACCCTAACCCCCAGACAGAGCGCCCTGGCTGGGCGAGCTAATCAGAATCAGAATCAGCTTTATTCGCCAAGTATGCTTGAACACACAAGGAATTTGACTTTAGTAAACTAAGCCTATAGCAGCATAACTAAGAGCTGGTCCAAGCCTGAGCCAGCTCTAACTATAAGCTTTATCAAGACACATATCCTCTGTAGTTCACATCACATACTTATCTTTACATCATTCAAGTGTTTTATCATAGATCTCTGCTGTGTGTTTGTTTAGATCCTTCAGACAGGTCAGGAGATCATGGAGCTGGACACTAGTGGATTTGCCACTCAAGGACCCACCGTGTTCGCTGGAAACATCGGCAACAACAAGTACATCATCCAAGTCTCGCCCATGGGTATTCGGCTGCTGGAAGGAGGTAAACTAGAAAACATGGCATCGTGTGGTGTGTAGTCGCACACAGCAAAGGAGCATGCAGTAACCCACACTGAATTTTACATGACTTGTTTTAGAATCGATAAATGAGATGCAGAAAGGTTGTTTCAGCTGCAAAGTATTACATTTCAAACATTGCTGTCCTTTGTGAGCTGCTTCATTTGTACCCTAAAATATGTTTTTCAAAACAATTGCCCTGGTCATTTTTAACATAAGTTCACTCACACACGTTTTCTCTGAAATTCTGCCTCTAGTGACACAGCTCCACTTCATCCCCGTGGACCTGGGCTCTCCCATAGTGCACTGCTCTGTGGCGGACCCTTTCGTGGTCATCATGACCGCAGAGGGAGTGGTCACTATGTTTGTGCTGAAGACTGACTCGTACATGGGGAAGACGCACCGCCTGGCCCTGCAGAAACCTCAGATCCCCACAGTGAGTTGACCGTGCTCCTCCAGTGTCACTGTCTACATCTTGGTGCAAGTAGGGATGGGCATTTCAAGCCAAAATACTATTCCATAATCATTGATATCTATTCAACGATTATTCAAATAATCCCCCCCAAAAACAAACAAACACACACACACACACACACACACCCACACACACACACACACACACACACACACACACACACACACACACACACACACACACACACACACACACACACACACAAACACACAAACACAAACACTTGTCCCATTAACAGTCTGTTTGTGTGTCAGTCTCATTAACCAGCAGCAGGACGAGGTGCTGCTAGTAGCGCGCACTGTCTCCGTCTTTATGTCTGTGTTTCTGTGACACAGTGTGGCGTGTGTGTTTACATTTTACAGCCATGCTCAGTCTCTGGAAATACGTGTGTACGGTCATGGCCAAAAGTTTTGAGAATGACACAAATATTACATTTTCACAAAGTCTGCTGCTTCAGGGTTTTTAGGTGTTTTTGTCAGATGTTTCTATGGTATAATGAAATACAATTAGAAGCATTTCATAAGTATCAAAAGCTTTTATTGAGAATTACACAGAATTCATGCAATAAGTCAATATTTGCAGTGTTGACCCTTCTTTTTCAAGACCTCTGCAATTCTCCCTGGCATGCTGTCAATCAACTTCTGGACCAAATCCTGACTGATGGCAGTCCATTCTTGCATAATCAATGCTTGGAGTTTGTCAGAATTTGTGGGTTTTTGATTGTCCACCCGCCTCTTGAGGATTGACCACAAGTTCTCAATGGGATTAAGATCTGGGGAGTTTCCTGGCCAAGGGCCCAAAATCTTAATGTTTTGTTCCCCGAGCCATTTTGTTATGACTTTTGCTTTATGGCAAGGTGCTCCATCATGCTGGAAAAGGCATTCTTCATCACCAAACTGCCCTTGGATGGTTGGGAGAAGTTGCTCTCGGAGGACGTTCATGTACCATTCTTTATTCATGGCTGTGTTTTTAGGCAAGATTGTGAGAGAGCCCACTCCCACTCCCTTGACCGAAAAGCAACCCCACACATGAATGGTCTCAGGATGCTTCACTGTTGGCAAGAGACAGGACTGATGGTAGCGCTCACCTCGTCTTCTCCGAACAAGCCTTCCTCCAGATGCCCCAAACAATCAGAAAGGGGATTCATCAGAGAAAATGACTTTACCCCAGTCCTCAGCAGTCCAGTCCCTGTACCTTCTGCAGAATATCAGTCTGTCCCTGATGTTTTTACTGGAGAGAAGTGGCTTCTTTGCTGCCCTCCTTGACACCAGGCCTTCCTCCAAAAGTCTTCGCCTCACTGTGCGTGCAGATGCACTCACACCTGCCTGCTGCCATTCCTGAGCAAGCTCTGCACTGGTGGTGGCCCGATCCCGCAGCTGTAACACCTTCAGGAGACGGTCCTGGTGCTTGCTGGACTTTCTTGGGCGCCCTGGAGCCTGTTTGGCAACAATTGAACCTCTCTCCTTGAAGTTCTTGATAATTGGATGGACGGTTGACTGAGGTGCAATCTTACTCGCTGCTATAAACTTCCCTGTTAGGCCCTTTTTGTGCAATGCAATGATGGCTGCACGTGTTTCCTTGCAGGTAACCATGGCTAACAGATGAGGAACAATGGTGTCATGCACCATCTTCCTTTTAAAGTGTCCAGTCACTCAATCATGACAGATTGATCGCCAGCCTTGTCCTCATCAACACCCACACCTGTGTTAATGTGTGTGACACCTGTGTGTCATTGAAATGATGTTAGCTGGTCCTTTTGTGGCAGGGCTGAAATGCAGTGGAAATGTGTTTTTGGTGATAAAGTTCATTTTCAAGGCAAAGAGGGACTTTGCAATTAATTGCAGTTGAGCTGATCACTCCTCATAACATTCTGGAGTATATGCAAATTTCCATTATAAAAACTGAAACAGCAGACTTTGTGAAAATTAATAGTTGTGTCATTCTCAAAACTTTTGGCCATGACTGTAGTAGTGTGAGATTCAGAAACAGAGAAAATCGCAGCGAGTGTCACTAATGTTTTCTTCTTCTTTTGCTATTTAATGCATTTAGCATTCTTCTTCTTCTGTGACTTAAAGCGGTTAGCAAACAGCTTTAACTCGCTCTGTCTGGCAGGATCACCGTATTACAACCAGGCACCAGTAAAAAGGATGAAAAATTGTACTTTTAAAATGAGAAAATATTCAAAGTAACTCTTCGATCTTTACTAAGTGAACGAATATTTGAAAATCATTGCCCATCCCTGGGTGCAAGCTTTTTGATATCCTCTATATTGACTTTCAACTAATCCGTTTTAAACCGCCTCCCATTCAACAGCAATCTCGTGTGATAGCGTTGTGTGCGTACAGAGATGTGAGTGGAATGTTCACCACAGAAAACAAAGTGAGCTGCTCCTCCGTCAAAGAGGACACAGCTCTCAGGAGTCAGTCTGAAGCAGAGACCATCATCCAGGACCTCAGGTAAACAAAGTAAACGTGCACATGTTCTCTTGAGTCACTGTCTGGTGTCTTGTCCTTAAAGTTAAACTTTTGTTCCTTTGTGTTGTTTAGCAACACGGTGGATGACGAGGAGGAGATGTTGTACGGAGACTCAAACAGCGCAGCGTCTGCTAAGGATGAATTGGGCCGCGGCTTCGGCGCAGCGTTTGCTTCTGGAAGTGATGGAAGCTCAGGCAAAGCAGAGCCCAGCCACTGGTGCATGATCACCAGGGAGAGCGGTGTGATGGAGGTAATGGGATCTGTCAACACGAGAATATCAATCATAAGTCAACACTTTTTTTAACTGCCCTTTTTTTCTTACCTTTGAACAGATCTACCAGCTTCCTGACTGGCGACTGGTGTTCCTGGTGAAGAATTTCCCAGTTGGTCAGAGAGTGCTGGTGGACAGCTCGTCCGGCCAATCAGCAGCCCAGGGGGAGGGGAAGAAGGAGGAAGTTACACGTCAAGGAGAGATCCCACTGGTTAAAGAAGTGTCTTTGGTTTCACTTGGAAACAATCAAAGCAGACCGTATTTATTGGTGAGTTTTTCTTAAACAATAATAATAATAATAACAATAGCAATAACAATAAATAAATGAGAAATGTGTAAATAACAATAAATAAATAGAATAGAATATATAAAAATAAATAAATAAAAACAGGAGTGTAATGACATGAAGAGCATTATCCATAATAACAAGCAAGTCTGTATGGACACAAGAGAATCAAGTGCATAGTAGGTAAACCGTCTGCAAGCAGACACCCAGACCTTTAACAGCCTCAAAGGCAAAAGTGTTCATGAACACAGAAGTAGATCATCAGGACATTAGACACCCGTGAGCGTGAATCGTGTATCAGTACAAACAGCATCCTCATTACAAACAGTAAGCAAAGGCAGACAAAGTGACCTCACAAAAAAAGGGGATTAATGTATACTGGCTCATTGAAGCATGCATACATGCCGTCAATTCTTATTCCCACACATGGACGATAGGACCCTTTTTGCTGATTGTACAGATGTTTGTGCCTCACTTCTTTAACCCTGCGGTGGACGTGTCACAGGCAGCTGAGGGGCTTTGTTTATTACACAATCCTGTTTGATTTGACTAAAATAAAGACACATAACTATAGCATACCTAATAAAACTTGAAGGGTCTGATTCACAAAAGGATTGTGCAGCTTTTGCATCCTCTGAACCTGTGCAAATCGGTCAACAAACATGGTCTAATTCACAGAGCACATGCAAATGGCAAAATGCACCACAAACTGTGCTGCCGAGCAGATACTGTCACTCTTAGCTGGTGTTGTTTGCATACTTTGATCCCTTTTGCAGTCATTTGGAGCTAAATAGGGCTCTTTCTATGCAAATGAGCCTCACTGCAAACATAATCTAATTTACTTACAACTGTTCTGACAGCGACGTGCTGTTAGAGCGCAACTATCACCATCTTATGATTGTTGGAGGTAATTGCACCACAGTGTTTTTAAAGGATGTCAACCTCAAACTCTCCTGTCATGGCAACAAATTCACCTCTGAAGGCCTCAAAAATAATATATCTGTACTTTCAGTCTGTTAGTGTTACTTTGACATATCTGTTACTGTACCAATAAGGGGTTAAATCATTCTAGGTCTGTCTCTGCCTGTTACTGGAGCTGGTGCACAATGCACAGAGCTGCAGAACTCAAGAGTGAATACCAACAGGAGAATATTGCAGGGGATTTTGACGCATTATTTGGGGGCATGACCAGCACGTTTAGCTGTGTTGCTCATTCCACAAATGCACAATCCTTACAAGTTATACCTTGTTGTAAATGTGACTCATCAGGCTTTCCAACCATATAAAATAGGCTTTTTGGTATTATTAAATGGGAGAATTAATTGACTGAAATAATATTTCCAAACCTTTTTAGAGGAGCTTATATATTTACTTGCTTTTTATTTATTTTATTTTTTCTCCCTCAATTTTGAACAGTCAAGTATCCAATTGCCCTGATTATTTATTTAAAAAAATAATATACACTGCTCAAAAAAATAAAGGGAATACTTAAACAACCCATCCTAGATGACGATTAATGAAATATTCCAGTTGAAAATCTTTATTGATTACAAAGTGGAATGTGTTGAGAACCAAATAACATAAAAATGATCAATGGAAATCAAAATCATTAACCTATGGAGGTCTGGATTCAGAATCATACTCAAAATCAAAGTGGAAAATCAGATCACAGGCTGATCCAACTTCTGTGGAAATTCCTCAAGACAATTCAAAATGAAGCTCAGTAGTGTGTGTGGCCTCCACGTGCCTGTATACACTCCCTACAATGTCTGGGCATGCTCCTGATGAGACGACAGATGTTCTCCTGAGGGATCTCCTCCCAGACTTGGATCAGGGCATCAGTCAACTCCTGGACTGTCTGTGGTGCAACGTGGTGTTGGTGGATGGAACGAGAAGATATCCCAGAGGTGCTCTATTGGATTCAGGTCTGGGGAACGAGCAGGCCAGTCCATAACATCAATGCCTTCATTATGGAGGAACTGCTGACACACTCCAGCCACATGAGGTCGGGAATTGTCATGCATCAGATGGAACCCAGGACCCACTGCACCAGCATATGGTCTTACAATGGGTCTGAGGATCTCATCCCGGTACTTAATGGCAGTCAGGGTACCTCTGGCTAGCACATGGAGGTCTGTGCAGCCGTCCAAGGATATGCCTCCCCAAACCATCATTGACCCACCGTCAAACTGGTCATGCTGGAGGATGTTGCAGGCAGCAGAACGTTCTCCACGGCATCTCCAGACTCTGTCACGTCTGTCACATGTGCTCAGTGTGAACCTGCTCTCATCCCTGAAGAGCACAGGGCGCCAATGGCGAACCTACCAATCCTGGTGTTCTCTGGCAAATGTCAATCTGCATGCACGGTGTTGGGCTGTGAGTACAGGCCCCACTTGTGGACGTCTGGCCCTCATACCACCCTCATGGAGTCTGTTTCTCACAGTTTGAGCAGAAACATGCACATTAGTGGTCTGCTGGAGGTCATTTTGTAGGGCTCTGGCAGTGCTCCTCCTGTTCCTCCTTGCACAAACGAGCAGATAGCTGTCCTGCTGCTGGGTTGTTGTCCTCCTATGGCCCCCTCCATGTCTCCTGGTGTACTGGCCTGTCTCCTGGTATCTCCTCCATGCTCTTGACACTGTGCTGGGAGACAGCAAACCTACTTGCCACAGCACACATTGATGTGCCACCCTGGATGAGCTGCACTACCTGAGCAACTTCTGTGGGTTGCAGACACCGCTGCATGCTACCTCTAGTGGTGAGGGCACTGGTAAAATGCAAAAGTGACCAAAAATCAGGCAGAAAGGATGAGGACAGGGAAATGGTCTGTGGCCTCCATCTGCAGAACCATTCCTTTATAGGGGTTGTCTTGCTAATAATTGCCTCTCCTTTCACCTGTTGTCTGTTCCATTTGCACAACAGCAGGTGAAATTGATTCACAATCAGTGTTGCTTCCTAACTGGACAGGTTGATATTACAGAAGTGTGATTGATTTGGAGTTACATTGTCATTTTTAAGTGTTCCCTTTATTTTTTTGAGCAGTGTATATATAGTATATTATTATAATATTATATTATTAAGTTTATATATATACTATAAAAAAAGTGTTTCATTAGAATAAATCCCCTGTGTTTGACTGGAAACTGTGAATGATGAGTTATACTTTGTTTAAGGTCCATGTGGAACACGAGCTCCTTATCTATGAAGCGTTCCCGTACGACCAGCAGCAGCCCCAGAACAACCTGAAAGTGCGCTTCAAAAAGGTAAGAACTTGGTCACTTTCATGCATTCTTCAGGGTCCATCACGTCCACTTTGAATGAATCTGTTATGTTCCCCTTCCCTCTGCACAGGTGCCCCACAACATTAACTTCAGAGAAAAGAAATCAAAGCTGAAGAGGGATAGGAAGGTGGAGAGCGGTGCTGCTGAAGACAGCTCAGCTGCAAAGAGTCGGATTGCCAGATTCAGATACTTTGAGGACATCTCTGGATACTCAGGGGTGAGGGAGTCAAAGCTTAAACCAACTTCAGAATGTTTTTATTATTGAGCCATGAATAACTCCGCCCCCTCCCGTCCTCATAGGTGTTCATCTGTGGGCCCTCTCCTCACTGGATGCTGGTCACCTCTCGAGGAGCGCTGAGGCTCCATCCCATGAGCATCGACGGCCCCATCGAGTCTTTTTCCCCCTTCCACAACATCAACTGCCCCAAAGGTTTCCTCTACTTCAACAAACAGGTACAAAGAGCACACACACACACACACACACACACACACACACACACACACACACACACACACGGTGGTGATATATTTTACTGATTGCTCCACTCTGAAGGTCGTGGTTAAAGGTAAGTGATGGTAATAATGATTTTATTGTGTTCCTCAACACAGTGATATGAAGTGTTAATCTTTAACAGTGCGACCTTAAGAGTCTGTACACAGTCAGTTCTACACTTCAATGAATGTCATCCTCTGTTGTTACCAAGAGTCATCTTGAGATAACAAAACGGTTATTTTTACTAGACCAGTTGTTTAAAAAGAAGTGTTTTATTATAGTAAACAATGTGAGACCTAATCTTGAGATGTTTTTTCTTGCTGTTCTGTGCACGACTGCTCGTACCTAGGCCTTGTCTTAGAGCTGGGGTTGGTAGTCAGATTTAGATCCACTTTTTGTTCTACTGGTTAAAATGATCTTTCTGTCCTGATGGTAATCAATACATAATGTGTTCTTAAAAAAGAGGTAAAAAAAGCTGCTATCTACAGCCGGAGTAAACCTGGGAAAACACCAACCAATCCCTGCCATCAGGAGCCAAATGATGAAACCAATCAAATCCCGTCTTGCTGTTCTGCCCGTGTTTTTAACTTTCATCTCTGCGTTCTTAATCTCTTTACTGATCATTCAAACATATTTGTGTCTGTCAGTCTGTGGAGGAGCTGCAGCCTTCAGCTCACGTGTCTATGAAAAGGAAATATGAGCTCCTTCAACATTTAAACACTGTCTGTGTTCTCACAGGGTGAGCTGAGGATCAGCGTCCTGCCCACCTACCTGTCCTACGACGCCCCATGGCCAGTCCGAAAAATCCCACTGAGGTGCACCATCCACTACGTTTCCTACCACGTTGAATCCAAGGTAAGGATCCTCTCCATCGGCCCACGCAGCCCCAGAGGCACTGCAGCAGCAGCGATACTACACAAATTCAAAGTGTGAAACTGGATCCCCAGACACACACACCTCCTCCGCATTAAAGCGATGCGGAATAAAAGCGTATCGATTGAGCGGCTTTGAAAAAGTTTGAGATGAAAGCCCGCTGGTCTGCAGGTTTTTTTTACTGCAAGAGCGAAAAAAAATCAATGAGGGTGACTTTGAAAGGATTAGTCTTTGATGTGAAGTTTTACTGTGATTTGGGCTTTTTTTTTCCTTCTCCAGGTGTATGCGCTGTGCACCAGTGTGAAAGAGCTCTGCACACGCATCCCCAGGATGACCGGAGAGGAGAAGGAGTATGAAACCATAGACAGAGGTCAGACATTTCAACTATCTAAATCAGTAAATCAAAGTGTGTGTCGGGACCCCTTGGGGTTTAATGTTAGTGAACAGTTAATTATCAAAAGCATCAGTAGCAGTAGGTTAATATTTATATTTGTTATTATTATTTATAGGTATATATATATTTTGGGGGTTGCGAGTCTTTGGCACCTATATTTTGAGGGTCGTGGGCTGAAAACTTTGGGAACCCCTGATCTAAATGAACTCTGCATTGATATTTTAACACTCTAATCACTCCTGAGAGTCCCCGCTTCAGCTTGATGTGTAGATATATCACTGTAGTTTGTTCTGTGTCCCTCTACAGACGATCGTTACATCAACCCTCAGCAGGAGAAGTTCTCCATCCAGCTCATCTCTCCGGTCAGCTGGGAGACCATCCCCAACACACGGTAGAAGACATTTTCACCCCTTGGAGAAACAAATGAGCAGTTTACAAACTCAAGAGAGTCTTGTTTGAATTCACATCAGGGTTGTCCCATCTTCACATTTGTCAACATGACAACATTATGACATAATATAAGAGTGAAGCCCTTTTTGTAGTCACTTTTTTTGGGACTAGAAACACAGAGCAACTTTTGACTCAGCTGAAATAATAATTATGATAATAATAATAAATATACTAGTAGTAATGGTAATGATAATAGTAACAATAATATTAACAGTAATAAGAATGATAGTAGTAGAAATAATAATTATAATAATAATAACAGTTATCATAATAACAGTAGGAGTAGTAATGATTATTATAATAATAATAATAATAATAATAATAATACTAGTATTACTGATAATAATAATATTAGTATAAATAACAGTAATAATAATAATAATAATAATACTAGTATTAATGAAAATAATAATAATAGTATAAATAACAGTAATAATAATAATAATAATACTAGTATTAATGATAATGATATTAATAGTATAAATAACAGTAATAGTAATAATGATAATAATAATAATAATAATAATGATAATAATTTCAGTAGTAATAATAATGATAATAATAATGATAATATTAATGATAAAAATGATAATAATAATAGTAACAGTGAAATAATGGTAGTAGTGATAATAATATTAATAGTTATTATAATAATAATAATAATAGTAGTAGAAATGGTAATGATAATAATAATAGTAATCATAACAGTAGGAGTAGTAATGAAAATATTAATAGTAGTAATAATAATAATATCAGTAGTAGTAGTAAGGATAATAATAACAATAATAGAGATAGTAGTAATAATAATAATAATAATAATGATTGTAATAATAATAATAATAACAACAATAATAGAGATAGTAGTAATAATAATAATAATAATGATAATAATAATAATAATGATTGTAATAATAATAATAATAATAATATTAACAATAATAGAGATAGTAGTAATAATAATAATAATAATGATAATAATAATAATAATAATAATAATAACAATAATAGAGATAGTAGTAATAATAATAATAATGATAATAATAATAATGATTATAATAATAATAATAATAATAATAACAATAACAATAACAATGAAACTGAAGAGTTATCAATGTTCAGTGAGAAACTGTGGAGCTTTGAAATGTTGGATTTGGTACCAATGAGGAGAACCTGGGTTTGATCATAAAGTTGAAGGTGAACCAGGATTTGATTTCAGACAGTCAGAGAGGGAAGTGGGTGAGATGGTTCTTAAAGATGTGTGCTAAGACTTCACCGTGCCAAGACTTCACGGTGCCCCTTCTCTGTCCCTGTCAGGATCGACCTGGAAGAGTGGGAACATGTGACCTGTATGAAGACCGTGGCACTGAGGAGTCAGGAGACCGTGTCCGGGCTGAAGGGCTACGTTGCTGCAGGGACCTGCCTGATGCAGGGAGAGGAGGTCACCTGCAGAGGCAGAGTGAGCAGCTCTCGTGTTCTCAGTACATCAGAATGAAATGATTGAAGCAGGAAGTGAAAACTGAAACACGGAGGATTGATTTAATCTGCTGCTTGATTTCAGATTTTGATCCTGGATGTGATTGAAGTGGTGCCGGAGCCAGGCCAGCCCCTCACCAAGAACAAGTTCAAGGTCCTGTATGAGAAGGAACAGAAGGGGCCGGTCACAGCCATGTGTCACTGCAACGGATACCTGGTGTCAGCCATCGGACAGAAGGTCCACTCTCACACACTCACACAACACTTGTGTCACTTTAACTCCATTGAGATGCTAATTATTTTCATCATGTGACACACACGGGACATTTGATATGTTTCTTTAAAAGACAAATGATCCAAAGCTGCCTGTAAGTGAAAAACAAAGTGTTCCCCGTGTTCCTGCAGATCTTCTTGTGGGTGTTGAAGGACAACGACCTGACAGGCATGGCCTTCATAGACACCCAGCTCCACATCCACCAGATGTTCAGCATCAAGAACTTCATCCTGGCTGCTGATCTGATGAAGAGCATCTCACTGCTCCGCTACCAGGAGGAGAGCAAGACGCTGTCGCTCGTCAGCAGGGTGAGAGAGTGACGCAACCGCAGCACTTGTGTTTCAGTGCTGAGGGACAGTAACTGCAGTGTTTGTGGATCAGGATGTTCAAGAGTGCATTGATGATACGTCTCCTGTGTGTTTTTGAATGTTAATCATGAAGAGAGCAGCTGCAGCAGCTGAAGAGAAGTCAGCAGCCATCTTTGTTTGATTTCAATTTCTGTCATTTTGAACAGGATGCAAAGCCCCTGGAAGTTTACAGCATCGATTTCATGGTGGATAACAACCAGCTGGGGTTCTTGGGTAATGTTTCTTCTTCTCTCTGTGAGATTCATGTGACATCAAATCTCCTTCTGTTCTCATTCACCTTCTTTTCTCTTCTTTCAGTGTCGGACCGAGACAAGAACCTTTACGTTTACATGTATCTCCCTGAAGGTGTGTGATGTAGTTCAACAGGTGGAGATGTTTAGCAGCGCATGGTGAGTGCACAGCCTCTAACTCAATGTGCTGTTTGTGTTTGCAGCTAAAGAGAGCTTTGGAGGAATGCGCCTCCTGAGGAGGGCAGACTTCAACGCTGGAGCAAACATCAACACGTTCTGGAGGATGCCGTGCAGAGGAGCCCTCGACACCGGCAGCAAGAAGTCTCTGACCTGGGACAACAAGCACATCACCTGGTTTGGTAAGTTCATTAGAGTGACCACCAAGAAGCTGCTGATGACAAAGAGACGTAAGGTGCATTTCCACCAAGAGTTCCAGGGTCTTTTAGCCCCCAGAACTACTTTCCCCTGAACTAAAAGGTTCCTGTGCCCCCATTGTTGTCTGCGTTTCGACCACGGGCTGAAGTCCCGGGTAGATTGTGCAAATCAGGCCAGTGACGTATGGAGGGAAAAAAAGTAAATGCACTACACCACCTGACCAGTAGAGGGCAGTAACACAAAGAGGAATGCCATTCATCCCAGATGACACCATAGAAGCAGACGGACAGGCAGGTATCATTATGAGCAACACAACAGTTAGCCTGTTAGCATGAAGAGACTCAGCTGGTCTGTTTTAGATGGTGCTATATTTCATCACAGATGGATTCACAGATGGATTCACTGAATCAACACGTTCTCCCTGTGCATTTGTGTGTTCTCTCCGGGTACTCCGGCTTCCTCCCACCGTCCAGAAACATGCTCCCCAGGTTGATTGATCACTCTAAATTGCCCGTAGGTGTGAGTCGGTGCGTGAATGGTTGTCTGTCTCTCTGTGTTAGCCCTGTGATAGGTTGGCGACGTGTCGAGGGTGTACCCTGCCTTCCGCCCAAAGCCAGCTGGGATAGGCTCCAGCCCCCTGTGACCCCTAACAGGATAAGCGGTCAAGATACTGGATGGGTGGAAAGAAAGAGAAATCAAGTGAATCACAGATGTGTGTGATGTTATTGTGGACAGAGGGCAGAATAAAAACCCTGTGGTTAATCTACCAATCAGACACGTTCAGCATTGCAGACCCTGCCCCCTGAAAGTCCCGGGACCTTTGAAAAGTACTACCCCCCTAGCAGGGGCTTTTCAGGGGGGAGATTATCTACCCCTGAACTAAATTTAGACCCTGGGTCCACCAGTCAAAATGCACGTAGTTCAGGGGTAAAGTTCCTCCGGTCAAAAAACACCTGTAGTGAACACTAGAGTTTGGACTTAACTGATTAGTAATGTTTGGGGTTTTTTTATCTGAAGAAGAACAAACGATGGAGGAAGAAGATGCCTGAATCAAAAATGAATGCCTGACTACAATTAATTTCAATCAATCAATCTTTATTTATAAAGTGCCAAATCACAACAAATGTTCTCCTCAGACTCTTTCCAAACAGAGCAGGTCTAGACCGTACTCTATGTTCTATTATTAACAAAGACCCAACACCAAGACAGGATCAGATCCAGTCCCATCTTACAGACAGGACTCAACCTGATCTCATCTTAATCCACCATGAGCAGAGCACTTTGCAGAATTTAGCAAGTTACAGTGGCAAGGACAAACTTCCTTTAACAGGCAGAAACCTCCAGCAGGACCAGACTAATGTTAGATACACATCTGCTGAGACCGTGTTGGAGAGAGGGATAGAGGGAGAGGAAGAGAGAGAGAGATGATAGTTTCATGTGTTTTAATAAATGTCTTTACTTGTGCATTGAAGTGAAACCTTGTTTTTAAATCTGTGTTTCAACAGCAACTCTAGACGGAGGGGTCGGCCTGCTCCTCCCCATGCAGGAGAAGACGTATCGCCGTCTTCTCATGTTGCAAAATGCTCTGAACACAATGCTGCCTCATCATGCTGGACTGAACCCCAAGGCCTTCAGGTTAGTCTCTGCATTAAAACTCTCTGTGATCAATCAATCTTTATTTGTATAGCATCAAATCACAACAAACGTTATCTCAAGACTCTTTTACAAACAGAGCAGGTCTAGACCACTCTATGTCAAATTATGAACAGAGACCCAACACCAAGACAGGATAAGACTCAGTCTGACCCCACCTTAATCCACCATGAGCATTGCACCTCACAGTATTTAGCTAGTTACAGCAGAGAGGACAAACTTCCTTTAACAGGCAGAAACCTCAAGCAGAACCAGACTCATGTTAGACAGACATCTGCTGAGACCATGTTGGGTCTGGAAAGAGGGATAGAGGAGAAGAAGAGAGAGAGGGAGCGGTGATAGTGATGAGACGAGTAGTAGTAGCTGTTGCCGCTGGAGTCCAGCACGTCCGTATCAGCTGGAGTCTGGAATTGTCCACAGCAGGAGGACGTCTACAGCAGCTCAGAGGAACCTACGAGACAAGGGAGCTCAGGGACTCCAGAAAGGTCTATGGTTAGTAACTTTAATGGAACAGGGAGAGTTAAAGTAAGTGATGAGGGGGTTGGGGGGAAGGGGGTGAGATAGGATCCCAGTGTGTCAGTTCCCCTGGCAGTCTAAGCCTATAGCAGCATCACTAAGAGCTGGTCCAAGCCTGATCCAGCTCTAACTATAAGCTTTATCAAAAAGTTTGAAGCTGCTCTTAAAAGTAGAGAGGGTGTCTGCCTCCCTGAAGTGACAGATGTAGTTTAGGTTGGTAGCTCTGACTGTTTGCCCTCTGTGCTCAGGATGCTGCACAGCG
>NC_048287.1:1671566-1697465 GCF_009762535.1 Notolabrus celidotus | reverse complement strand
CGACAGACGGAGCTTGCAGAACGCTGTGAGGAACATCCTGGATGGAGAACTCCTCAACAAGTACTTGTACCTCAGCACGATGGAGCGCAGTGAGCTGGCCAAGAAGATCGGTACCACTCAGGATATCGTGAGTGCAGAGACAGGAAGCAGAGACTCCTTTCTGTTTTTTTGTAGTTTGTCTCTCATTCGATCCTCTTCTCATCTCCAGATCCTGGACGACCTTCTGGAGATGGACCGAGTCACCGCACACTTCTGAGAGCCACATTCCCAAACCTCGACCTCTGAAGCTGTTTTATACTGAATGGAGAAAATGTTTTGTTATAGCCATCTTTTTCAAACTTTGTGTTCGTAGTCAGACTGAAACAAACCGCAGTTTCTTTTGGACATTTTGTAGAAAAACAAAAACCAGTAAAAGTCATTTACAGAAACTTTGGGTGTGATTCCTGTAGTGTTGTAGTACTCCAAACCGCTTATTCAAGGTCTCAGTCTCGTCTCAGAATCAAAAGCATTTTTACTCGGTTGTGTCCTGGTCTCAGTCTGGGTGGACTCCTTATTTTAGATCAAGACTGCTCAAGACCACCACTGATGCCCTCTGTGTCCCGGTTATGACCGCGACTTTCATGGTGCTACAGTGAGTGACACGCCCCCTTCACTCATGCATTAATGAATGGAGACTAAAGGTGGGCGGATCGATCCCAAAATATGGATACTACAGATACTAGCTATGCCTCATTTTTGAAGATCAAGGATTCAAGGTTTTTTATTGTCATACCAATACAAGCTGTCACATGATATGGAACGAAATTACATTTCTCAGGTCCCGCATTAAGCCAAAAAAAGAGCACGAATTAAGGGAAGACATAGTAATAAATGTAAAAATATAAATACATATATAAATATATAAATATTGTGCATAGTGCAATTGAATGTGCAAATGTACAGTGTGCAAGTTTTGAGGTAGTCCGTTTTATTGTACTGTTCATGTCAGAGTCTGTATGGCTGGGAGCGGCTGAGACTACAGAGCACCACCAGAGTTCAGCAGTCTTACAGCCTCAGGAAAGAAGCTGTTCCTCATTCTGGTGGTTCTGCTTTTGATGCTCTGCAGCCTCCTGCCTGAGGGGAGAGGAGCAAACAGTTTGTGTGCAGGGTGGGAGGTGGGAGGTGTCCTTCATGATGCCAGAGGCCCTATTTCTGCATCTGCTGGTGTAAATGTCTGTGGTTGGTGGTAAGCTGTTCCCTACAATCCTCTGTGCAGCCTTCACCACCCTCTGCAGAGTCTTCTTCTCTGCAGCAGAGCAGCTGCCACGCAACACTGATGCAGGAGCACAGGACGCTCTCCACCACACATCTGTAAAAGGAGTTCAGAGCTGAGCTCCCAAGTCCTGCTCGCCTCAGCTTCCTAAGAAAGTAGAGGCGCTGGTGGGCCTTCTTTTCGATTCTAGCATCAATAGGAACAATCCCAGTTTCAGTTTCTCTCTTCTAGGTTTTATCCAGTTCATCAAAGAGTCTGTGCAAACAACGTTCTGTTCTCTTGAACACACTCAGTGCATGCACGCTTTACTTCTCCACTGCTGCTGTCCTGTCTGCTCAAACAACCAACAAACGCATTACGCAGCGCGCCACATCACACACCCTGACTAACGGTGCCAATCAGACATGCATTGCATGCCGTGATGGCTGAAAGTAAGAGGAGCATCTTGTGGAGCTATTTACAGCTGTCACTGAAAATGTAGTGAACTCTGACATGTGTAGGAAGGCTGTTCGCTACTGTGATAACACCACCAATTAGTTCCAAACATCTAAAATCCACGTCAAAGAGAACTCTGAGTTTCAAGAGGAAAGAAGGGAGGAGGAGGGAAATGCTTCAGACAGAGTATTTGTTGTTGCTTTAAAAACTGTTCAGTGTTTTAACAACACACATAATATATCAAAGTACATAAGATACTTTGAATGATAGAAAGTATCAGTATCGATATCGGGTGATTCTGGCCCTGTGTTATTTGGTATCAGATCTTAACCAGAATTTGTGGTATTGCACAGCCCCTAATGGAGACAGACGACAGGAGAGACTGTGTGCCGTGATCAGAGATGTCTGCTAAGACATTCAATAACAAACTCTGGAGGCACACTGAGAGAAGGGCACAGATAAACACCCGCCACAGTCAACAGCTATAACCCGTCTGATACAAACACTACAAATATTAGAAAACAGAACCTCCTACCTCTCCTGAGATCACTGGCATAAAAACACAGTTTTAAAGGTGCATTAGGAGAAATGGGGTAAAAAAACAATCCTTTTTTTCTGCTGGGTTTGGAAAAAAAAGTCACAATACCCATCAGTACTCATCGGTAATTGAAGAAATTTGAGATAATGGCGAAATCTCTTGGGTTTTTCAATGCTATTGTATCAAGCAATGTTATTATTCCCCTTGTTCTCGTTATCACGGACCAATCAGAGCTACTCTCCGACCCTCTGTCCTGATTGGTCGAGTGGCAGCCCCTACTACGTTGTCCTCATTGGCTGGGAAGCCGGCACTACGAGAAGTAGGGGAAATCTGGTGAGGAGGGGTAGTGTTGACATTCCAAATCTCTCTTTAACTGATGTTTCTATCAAGAATACCAACAGCAGCTTTATCTCTGATCTAAAGTGAAAGTTAAACTAACGATGAGGAAAACAACACTTCAGGAGTCAAAGTCTCTCACAGTGCATCAAAAGAAAGGCAACAAAGACATTGTCTCTTGCTGTCATATTTATTTAAATTTATATTTAAAGCAAACTTAAATAAAATAAACAGAAGTCTTTTATTTTGTTAACTCTCATACTGATTTTTCATTGATACATATGGTCTTGGTCTTGACTCTTTAGGGTTGCCAACTGTCCTGTATTAGCCGGGACATCCTGTATATGGGCCAAATTTGTTTTTTTTCTTACAGGACTCTCAATTGTCCCGTATATTGACTTTTAACTCTTGTAAATACAGCAGACTGCACTCTACAGATCCTAGATCAGATAAACAGCAGTGGCAGATCATGTGCCAATCACACCGCCTGTCATCCAATCACAGGCCCCCTCACGCGTATCAGTTGTACACCAGCACAAATGCGCCAAGTCCTGCAAAAAAGTGGAGAGGATTTTCTCTCTGATGGCCGTTAAATGGTCAGATTCAAGAAACAGATGCAGCACAGAGCTGATCAAACATGAACTTCAGATATCTGTAAACTGGCACTCGTCATGCAAAAGGACAAAGACTGCTTGAGTCAGTCAAGAGCAGCAAAAAGTATCCATGGAAAAAGTACATGTGGTGAGTCATACTCCTCTTCTGCATTTCATTTTTCTTTTGCCTGTTTTTTTTATGTAAAGATCCAAACTGTGGTTTCTTTGAGGTTTATTCATATGAGGTTACATAATGATACAGTAAGGATTAAAGGGAGTAGACACACTTTCTGCATTTCCAGTTTAATCAGAATCAGAATATATGCTTAATTCACACATCATGCTCACACCACCATGGCACCGTGAACCTGCCCCTTATTTAGGAGTGAGAAAGTTGGCAACCCTAGTCTCGATCCCTAATAGTCTTGGTCTTTTTTTTTTTTTTTTTTTTTTTCCTCTTGTCTGCATATATATTTCTGGTTTGTGTCATGTTTGTCACAAACTGTCAAATATTAATGCAATTTATTCTTGCAGCAAAAGAAAAGAAAGAAACCTTTTTCTTCTGTGCTTGTGACTGTGTGCATGCAACCATCACCATCCCTCTTAGAACTCTGGCCTATCTTTTATTGACAGCTAATATCATGTTCTGTAAAGAGGGCGTGCACACCTAGGTGGACCAAAAAAAAATAATAAAAAAATAAGAGAAAGTGAAAGAAAGATTACATAAGGGTATACAAGGGACAGGGAGAGAGAAGGAGAGAGAGACCTAACACACTTAGATGGAGAGGGACCATCTCACCATGATGCCAAAAAAAACTCCGTGGGGTGATACTAATGATTAAGCAACCCTTAGTGTCCACAATCATTACTGAAGCTTGGGTCACAGAGGGTTGCCGCGTGCTGTGTTTCTATTTGTGTAACAAGACCACCACTGGTGCAGATGAAACCACTTGGGTCAGATCAGCCGAGCGGTTCGGCCCGGCACCCGGGCCGCGAGAGCAGTCAGACCCGAAGGACCCAACCCGCCGCGGGAGACCCAGGCCAGGGACAAGCCAAGGACCCAGACCGGAAGCAAACAGGTACCGCCGGAGCACCCAGTGCGACCCCAGGTCACCCAGTAGGAGGAAAGGGGGGGGGAGAGATCCCGCAGCCCCCCGATGGGACACCCCCACAACACTGCCACCACAGCCCCCCAAGACGGAGCCAAAGGAGCCACCAGGGCCGAGGGGGCCCGGCACCGGGAGCAGACAGCCAGGCAGACGGGCAGGACCAGGACCAGAGCCCGCCAACCGGCGCGCCGGAGCGGGGGGAGGGCGGAGGCGGCAGGGCCAATCCCCCCTGCCCCCCCCAGACGGCCCGACCACTCCCCCCAGCCACGCCCCCACCCACGCCCTGCGACTGATGGACCAGGCCGCGGGGGCATGGAGGGACACCACAATGGCTGCCGCAGTAACACCCCCCCAGGTCTTGGTCTTGTCTTGGTCTCGGACATGTCTTGGTCTCGGTTAATGTGGTCTTGACTACAACACTAGATTCCTGTGTGTGGAAACATAAAGCCGGGACAGGAGTTTATTAAAAAGAGGTAAAACCTTTTATTGACAGCATGAGATAATCTTAAAAACACTGGATGAGGTGGCACTGGGCTCTTTGATTCTTCACAGTAACTCTAACGGCTAATTTAAAGCAAAGAAGTCTTCTTCACACATTGATTTGTTTCCATTATTAAAGCTGCGTTTTTTCTTACTGAAATATGACGAGGTTACCACAGTGTGATGCAACATGAAACATGTCATGGTTCAGGTCTAACTCCAGCAGGACGTAGCTTTAGTGTCATTACGTTAGATTTGGCTCATTCCTGGAACACAGAGTCACTTTGAAGATGCTGCAGCTGCTACAAGATCCTGATATGATCAACGTTTCCTGATTCATCAAAAGAAACTGCAGCTTCAAATCATCAACATTGCTGTACTGAGATATCACTTTATAAAACGGCATTTTAAATACTAAAAATATATAAAATTATTCATTAAATTAAAAAGAACTTAAACAGGATGTTGAGTTCTGAGTGGTTGGATCAGGTTTTGGTGCTTTCGAAGTCCTGAAGCTGAAAACGTCCCGTGCGTCCTCAGGGTTCAGGAGAATTTGGTGTGGAGCAGTGGTGAGGAAAGCTGTAGGACTGCATTATCAGGTTTGGTATCGCTCCTTCTTCTCTGCTCTTTGTGACAGTAGCGTGAACTACCTCAGGTACTCGTACATCTCTGCATCCAGAGATACAAGACCAAAGAACGACAGCGTGCTCAGGAACCAGCGCGTCACACTCATCGACGCCATCTCCCATCTGTGGAGGAGAGTTAGCGTTAAGGACAGATGCAGCAACAATGAAACACACTTCATATGAGAGAATAGGAGGAGTATAAAAAAGATGATAGAACGGTTAAATGCAATATAAAAGGCACACGATGTGTTTACTTTGAATATGCAGCTTGAAAAAGAAAACTGGAGAGAGTTTGAGTCAAGGATGGTTTGTGGTAAAGAGTGCCAGAGACAGGGGGATGCAGATCCAGATCCCATGGAGGTCAAACCATAGACTGTATAAATAATAGGGTTGCAAAATTCCGGGAAATTTTCAAAGTTGGAAACTTTCCATGTGAATTAACGGGAATATATGGAAATAAAGCAGGAATTGACTAAATTGAAGGTTGGCTCTTAATAGGGAACTTAAATATAGTTGTGGAAAATATATTTGAGCATAATCTTGATTAAAACAACCAGATTTCATCAAGTACAGTTGAATATCCTATTCCTCAATCACATGCACATAGCACACTGCTTACTGCAGGGCTTTTGAGACCACGCCCCCTACATGCACTGTGCATTCCTCCATCACATGAAGCACACATGATTTCTAGAATCCTGCAGAGGCTAGGCTTGAGAAGCTTGAGGGAAGATGCTTTTCATTTAACATTTTGAATGGGACTTTGTTGGGAGTGCACTGTTGTTAATTTTTTGAATAGGTTGAGTCGGGGGGGATGAGTAATATTTAACTCAACATTCATGTTTTTGTTCTTCAATGAAAGAATTGGTTGTTCAATGAAATATTTAACACTTGATAAAAGTTCTACTTACAAATAAATCTGTTTCATTGTATTATTTTGGATGGATGTCTGCTTTTAACAAAACAAATATTTTGTTAAATATTTTTGATGAGCATGGGGTACAGTGAGGAGCATGGAGGAAGAGGATCTGAGAGTGCAGGTATGAAGGAGATCAGAGAGTTATGGAGGTGATGGTTATGGAGAGCTTTGAATGTGAGCAGGAGGATATTGAAGTTTTGTATTTGACAGGAAGTTGTTGGAGGATGGTGGTGAGTTCAGGACCAGTTGTTGAATATATTGTATTCTTAACCTCAGGATTTTGGGGTTGGTTTGGGTCGGGCTGGGGGTGGGATTAGGATGGGGGGGGGGGTCTTTTTATTTTTATATATATCTTTCTTTCTTTTTTAATTTATTCTGTTTTAAGTTGTTTTTATGTACAGCTCTTTGTGTTATAATGTCATTGTATAAAAGGCACTTTATAAATAAAGTCTGATTGATTGATTGATTGATTGATTGATTGATTGATTGATTGATTGATTGATTGATTGATTGATTGATTGATTTGAAGTTTATGGAGAGGTTGTGGGGGAGACCGAAGAGGAGAGAGTTGCAATAATTGATATGAGAGGTGACCAGGGAATGGCGGTGTTAGGTGTGAGGGACGGGTGGAGGTGGTTGATATTGCACAGGTGAAAGTAAGCAGATGAGTAACATTATTGATATGGGCTTCAAAAGATATCATACTGTCCAGGATGAAACCCAGACTCTTGACTTGGGGGAAAAGGAGAACTGTGGAGTCATCAGTGGTGAGGGTGAAGCTGTTAGTTTTGGCTAGCTTGGATTTGGAACCAATGTGAAGAGTCTCTGTTTTATTGCTGTTGAGTTTCAGAAAGGTATACGAGATTTAACCTCATGCAGTCTGTGAGGGAAGAAGGACTGAGTTTGGTTTGGAGGACAGCTACAGCTGGGGGTCGTCAGCGTAGCAGTGGAGGTGAATACTGAATATTCTGAAGATGTGACCGAGAGGTAAGAGGTAGATAATGAACAGGAGGAGGCCCAGGGCAGATCCATGAGGAATACTGGAGGTTGCAGTGGAGAGTTATTAATGTACATTATATCTATAAATTGAATCTTAAAGATCTCATAGTGCCCTATTACCCCTCTAGAACACTACGCTCCCAACATGCAGGCCTGCTGGTCGTACCTAAAGTCTCTTAAAGTAGTATGGGAGGTAGAACCTTCAGTTATCAGGCCCCTCTCCTTTGGAATCATCTACCAGTCAGGGTCCGGGAGGCAGACACCCTCTCTAATTTTAAGAGTAGGCTTCAAACTTTTCTTTTTGATAAAGCTTATAGTTAGAGCTGGATCAGGCTTGGACCAGCTCTTAGTGATGCTGCTATAGGCTTAGACTGCCGGGGGAACTGGTGCACTGACACACTGGGATCCTAGCTCACCCCCTTCCCCCCAACCCCCTCATCACTTACTTTAACTCTGCCTGTCCCATTAAAGTTACTAACCATAGACCTTTCTGGAGTCCCTGAGCTCCCTTGTCTCGTAGGTTCCTCTGAGCTGCCGTTAGACCTCCTCCTGCTCGTGAACGGTCCAGACCTCCAGCGGCAACAGCTACTACTACTCGTCTCATCACTATCACCGCTCCCTCCTCTCTTCTTCTCCTCTATCCCTCTTTCCAGACCCACATGGTCGAGGCAGATGTCTGTCTAACATGAGTCGGTTCTGCTCGAGGTTTCTGCCTGTTAAAGGAAGTTTGTCCTCTCCGCTGTAACTAGCTAATACTGTGAGTGCAATGCTCATGGTGGATTAAGGTGGGGTCAGACTGAGTCTTATCCTGTCTTGGTGTTGGGTCTCTGTTCATAATTTGACATAGTGGTCTAGACCTGCTCTGTTTGTAAAAGAGTCTTGAGATAATGTTTGTTGTGATTTGGAGCTATACAAATAAAGATTGATTGGTTTATAAATGCATTCAGTGTACAAATGTGCAGAAAGAGGAAGTTGCCAAGTGAGACAACTCCGTAAAATTCAGAATGTCCAATGTGTGCACTCAGATCCCATAGTAGGGATAACTTCACCTTAGAACCAGTTCAAACTTGAAACCTTCCCATGTTGATCTGACCCAGCTAAAGATCCAGAGTCTGGTCATCCTCGTCCTCTCGGCCTGAATCTTCCCCCAGCCTCGCACCGCGCTGAAACCGAGAGGGACATCATCAATCATCATCATCATCATCCATCATCATCATCATCATCCATGGTGCCAGACACAGTTTCCCCAAACTGGTGAACTGATTTCTAGTTTCAGTTTTTTGTTTAAGAAACAGATCTTCCCTCGTGTATTCATCCAGGTATCTGTGTTTTTTTTGTGTTTGTCTTAAAAGCTTTCTAAAAACTACCAGTGAATACACTCCCAGTAAATTCTTCTGAAGAACGGATTCATTAAGGAAACACTAGGTTGGATTATGAGTTTATGTTGGAAGTTTTGGAAAAAAACATTGACCCAGGATGAATAAATGGTCTTTAGTCTTTCTTCATAAAACAGGTATGTGTGTGTATATGTATGTGTGTATGTATGTGTGTGTGTGTATATGTGTATGTATATGTGTGTGTATGTATATATGTATATATATATGTATGTGTGTGTACGTGTATGTAGGTGTATGTATGTATGTGTGTGTGTATATACACTACCGTTCAAAAGTTTGGGGTCACCCAGACAGTTTTGTGTTTTTCATGAAAACTCAACAATTTATTTATCAAATGAGTTACAAAATGAATAGAAAACATAGTTCAAGACATTGAGAATGTTAGAAATAATGATTTTTTAGTTGAAATAATAATTTTGTCTTTCAAACTTTGCTTTCATCAAAGAATGCTCCCTTTGTAGCATTACAACATTGCAGACCTTTGGCATTCTAGCTGTTTATCTGTTGAGGGAATCTGAAGAAACCCCACGCTTCCTGAAGCCCCTCCACAAGTTGGATTGGCTTGATGGACACTTTCTTGCCTACCATACGGTCAAGCTGCTCCCACAACAGCTCAATGGGGTTGAGATCTGGTGACTGTGCTGTCCACTCCATTACAGACAGAATACCAGCTGCCTGCTTCTTCCCTAAATAGTTCTTGCATAATCTGGAAGTGTGCTTTGGGTCATTGTCCTGTTGTAGGAGGAAATTGGCTCCAATCAAGCGCTGTCCACAGGGTATGGCATGGCGTTGCAAAATTGAGTGATAGCCTTCATTATTCAAAATCCCTTTTATCTTGTTCAAATCTCCCACTTTACCAGCACCAAAGCATCCCCAGACCATCACATGACCTCCACCATGCTTAACAGATGGTGTCAGGTACTCTTCAGCATCTTTTCACGTGTTCTGCATCTCACTAATCTTCTTCTGTGTGATCCAAACACCTGAAACTTTGATTCGTCCGTCCATAACACTTTTTTCCAATCTTCCTCTACCCAATGTCTGTGTTCTTCTGACCATATTAATCTTTTCCTTTTATTGGCCAGTCTCAGATATGGCTTTTTCTTTGCCGTTTTTACGGGTACCATTAAATGAAGCTGCCAGTTCAGGACCTGTGAGGCGTCTATTTCTCAAACTAGAGACTCTACTGTACTTGTCTTCTTGTTCAGTTGTGCACCGGGGCCTCTCACTTCTCTTTCTACTCTGGTTAGAGCCTGTTTGTGCTGTTCTCTGAAGGGAGTAGTACACATCGTTGTAGGAAATGTTCAGTTTCTTTGCAATTTCTCGCATGGAATATCCTTCATTTCTAAGAACAAGAATAGACTGTGGAGTTTCATATGAAAGTTCTCTTTTTCTGGCCATTCTAAGAGTATAATCGAACCCACAAATGTGATGCTCCAGATACTCAACTAGCTCAAAGAAAGGCCAGTTTTATAGTAAACTGAAATGTGAAGAATGTTTTGTTGCAACACTCTGGGAAAAAAAAAAAAAAAAAAAAAAAAACAGGAACAAGTTCTGACATTTTTACTGCCAGGACAATCTGAATTCTCTTTCATTTGTAGATTTGTAGTATTTTTACTTATTTTTCACTTATTGAAACTCTTCTTGATTGTACTTATGTCTGGGTTGCTGTAACAACTGAATTTCCCCCCGGGGATCAATAAAGTAATATCTTAATATCTTATCATATCTTATCTTATCTTATCTTATCTTATCTTATCTTAGATCTTTATTGTTTGTAAAAGTAAAACTCCCTTAAACTACTAAAGTCAGGACGCACTTCTAAAGAATGATTTTTAAAGGACGACATCTGTTACCACTTGTTGCTCCAGCTGACATCAAGACTGTTCTGGTGACTCAGAATGTTTTCACGTCTGCTTCCAAAGAACAGTGTTCAGAGTGATTACAGAATATTTACTCTGTCAATTTTTAATGGAACATCCTGAAAGAAGAAACTCACCTTTTAATCGATCAGTCAACAACTACCAAGAACACAAAGTCCTTGAGGATGGAAACGTCAACATGCAGCCAAACAACTCTGAATCTGAGCGTGAGGAGCTGAACTCTGGATGAACTAACCTCTTGGCCATGACGCAGTAGCGGTCCACAGGAGCTCCCAGAGTGATGTTGATGCTTCGGACCGTGTTGATGTTCCTGAAGACGAGCAGCATGGGCCGAGGCATCGACTTCAACACCTGCATGATGCTTCCGAAGCGCTGCATGGCCATCTCACGCATGTAGGGCCGTCTCCTCCCGGCTCAGGATGTTGGACAGGCCCAGCTCGCGCATGTTGATGGGTCGCTGCAGCAGCATCTCGGAGAAGAGGAAATATTCTGTGGCCCGGTCCAGAAGAAATTTAGATATTGTTTTAACATGAAACCATTAAAGTGGGCCTGTTTCACACGTTAAAGGGATAGTTCAGTTTTTTTGAAGTGGGGTCGTATGAGTTACAGTACACTATTGCTCCTGTTAGCCACAATGAGTGCAGGTGAGCTCTTCCCCTTTAATAAGAAAATTCCCAGAGGACCGACAGGTAAGCTAGGCTATTTTCTCTGCGGACGGGGCCTCCTATTTCACGTAATTTCGCTAAACTTAAAGGTGACATATCATGCAAAATTGACTTTTTAATGGTTCTCTACCTGAAATATGTTTCCCTGGCATGTCTACAAACCCCCTGAAAATGAAAAAAATCCATTCTGCCCCTGTTCTGATTTCTCCAACTTTCTGTAAATGTGTGTGAAACCAGCCGTTTCAGACTTCAGTGTTTTTGTTACGTCACAACAATATCCGGTCTGTCACGGAGTCAGAGCTCGGAGCTTGTTCAGTCCATAGACTGTATAAAATACAACTCAACCCCTCCTCTGTTTTTCATTACCTGCACACATGTGTGGTAACAAGGAGCTTAGGAGGGAGGCATGCTAGTTGTAGGCTGTCTTAATAAACACAGAGGTCGGTTTTACTCCCCACGTCTGCAGATTTGAAGATCTAGTGGATGATTTTTATTTATCATGGATAAGTGCTAGCGCTAGTTAGCATAGCTACATAGCTACATGTTCATAGCTGTGTACCAAGACACACGTCGACATACTGATAAATAAAACAACAAGAAACACTAAATCTGTGACCAATGGTTCAGAAAGGTCCTGCTGCAGGCGCCTCTCCATCAGGATCAGATTCTGGATCAGATTCAGAGGGTTGAAGTAACGTGATCTCTGAGCAGCCGTGTATATTCAGCCAACATGTAAACATTAGATCAACGTGCTGGAGAGCCGAGGGCACATCCACTTCCTGAGGGGGCGTGGTCAGAGAGAAAACAGACTGTTCTGAGGAGAGGAAGAGGGTTTTTCAGGCAGACCAAAATCTGATTTCAAAGTGGGTTTTTTTGAGCATAAACTTTAAAGACATGTTTTGGGGACCTCTTAGACCAATATATATTGATGAAAAAAAGCGTGATATGTCATCTTTAAGAAAATATGGTTCAAGCTCTCATCACGGTGCAAATGCATGAACCAGTAGAAAAAATTGGAGCTATTCAGTTTGCCGTCAGAAAACCCCTTTGTTTTGTTATTTTCAGACGCACCTCGCAGACCGGTGTTCTCCCCCGTGAGCACGGATACACACCGATCAGCTGTTTGGATCTGCCTACACTTTTAGGAACAAAAACTACAAGACTGCAGAAATGAGTGATTCTGACAGCGACGATGACATGCCGGTTACTGTGGACACAAGAGGATATTTCTATGAATCAGAGTTTACAGAGGAAGAACTCCAGATGCAGACCCAACGTACAACGAAGAAGAGAGGGGAGAAAGTTCTGTGCTAACGAGTGAGCAGGAGAGATCAACGTTACCTGGTGGTGCCGGTGTGTAAACTGTGAGCCCATGCCAACGAACCCAGAGAGCTTCTGCTGTCAGGAGAGGGACTTAGTGACAACTTCAGGACCTTTCTGAATCAGAGGATACCAGCGGCTCACATACGGCTCCAGTCTGCATCACTCATCATCCAGAGTTCCCTGCCTTACAGGAGGTTTGCTTGTTTGAACAGCCGGGATAAAGACAGGTACATCCCATCTTTTAAATGTGCAGAAAGTGAGTTTAATTCACTCTAAAGACCGATACCACTACTTGGTCCTGCTACGTGCTTGTTGATCCAAACAGCTGATCGGCGTGTATCCGTGCTCATGCAGCGGAAGAACACCGGTCTGCGAGGTGCATCTAAAAATAGTGCCAAAAGTCAAGAGCTGCACAATTGCACCGTGAAGCGCTCACCTGCGCTCATTGTGGCTAGCAGGAGCAATAGTGTAATGTAACTCATACAACCCCACTTCAAAAAATACTGAAATATAGACAGACGTCTAATCCAGGTTTAAAGTGCTCACACGTCATCATTAACAACAAGGGTGTTACAGCATCCACTGATACACATCAACTCAAACCATTTACCTTTGACCCCCAGTGCGCTGCAGTACTTCTGCATTGCTGCCTCGTCTCTCAGGACTATGGACCTCCAGAGTTTACAAAGGGCAGCTCTGTCCCTGAGGGGAAAGGTCACGGTTACAGCTCACAGCAGAGTGGAGTCACAGATAGTATAGAGCAGAGCGCTGAGTCTTACCGCTGACTGAGGTATTCATACAGGCCGTGGTCCAGGAGCACCAACTCTGCCTTCTTATCAGGACCTGGTCTCACCAGAACTGGAACACAAACAAATGAAACATCTAACTGCAGTATTATAATGAACATTATGGTGGTCATTTTTAAACCTTGTATGAGTCCACCAGAGGGAAAGAAGCTGTACTCTGAAGCAGCATGGTTCTCTGGTACTTTTCAAGACTCAGATTTCTTTTCTGTTTTCTTCTTCTGAGATGTTTCAGACAACATCAGACACCAGAGTACAAACTGCTCTGTGTTTATTATCGCAGCAATGTAAATGTACTATTTAGGATCTATTTCCAGTGGAGTGGAGTGGATGGCCTGTTGCTACGGGCCATTCAGTCTCTGTATTGTCGGAGCAAGAGTTTGGTTTGCATTGCCGGCAGTAAGTCGAATTCGTTCCCGGTGGGGGTTGGACTCCGCCAGGGCTGCCTTTTGTCACCGGTTCTGTTCATAACTTCTATGGACAGAATTTCTAGGCGCAGCCAAGTGGCGGAGGGTTTCCGGTTCGGTGGCCTTGGGATTCTATCTCTGCTCTTTGTAGATGATGTCGTCCTATTGGCTTCATCGAACGGTGACCTCCAGCTCGCGCTGGGACGGTTTGCAGCTGAGTGTGAAGCAGCGGGGATGGGGATCAGCACCTCCAAGTCTGAGGCCATGGTGCTCAGTCGGAAAAGGGTGGCTTGCCCTCTCCAGGTCGGAGGAGAGTCTTTGCCCCAGGCGGAGGAGTTTAAGTATCTCGGGGTCTTGTTCACAAGTGAGGAGAAGAGGGAGCGGGAGATCGACAGACGGATCGGGGCGGTGTCTACAGTGATGCGGACGCTGTACCGGTCTGTCGTGGTGAAGAGGGAGCTGAGCCAGAAGGCAAAGCTCTTAATTTAATTTTCCTCGGTTGCATCCATTCTGAAATTTACTTCCTGACCCCCATTTGAATTCCACCCGTCACTGGCGTCACGTGACTGCAAACAACCTATTGTTGGGATGTGAAGTCAGCTCTTGGAAACTTGTATTGATCCTTTAAGTTCATTCATTTCAGACTGCTACATATTATTGTCAGAGCTCTCTGTCCAAAGAAGAAGTAGCTAGTCAGCA
This sequence comes from Notolabrus celidotus, assembly GCF_009762535.1. Classification (NCBI taxonomy): domain Eukaryota; kingdom Metazoa; phylum Chordata; class Actinopteri; order Labriformes; family Labridae; genus Notolabrus; species Notolabrus celidotus. Next base: position 1,683,001 of record NC_048287.1, on the reverse strand, counting down.
CCGAGATCGAAAACTGCCTTGTGACATGCCACTGCGTACTGCTGTGGCCTGTCACTAGGGATGGGTACCGAATTTGGTCCTTTTAAAGGTACCGACCAAATTCCGTCTGTACTACCGAGTACCGATTCACGTAAAATCAAACGGTACCATGTTTCGGTACCTGAACGCATCCCTGTGACTGTGAGGGAGTGGAAGAGGAGGTGATTTTTTCATACTTTCGCCCTGTAATAAAGTCAGAGACTGATCGGGTGGACATCTCTGCTCTCTGCTCTCTGCATCTGCGCGGGAGCGCGCCAAACGGAGCACAAACGCGCACTCACCGCGAGGCAGAGCAGCAAGAGGATTCAATTTATTTTCTACAGTCTATGGTTGAGACTGACCCTCTCGCTCCGACTACCTGCCCTGTTTAGAACCGTTCCTGTGTGCGTGAATGCCCAACAAGTAAGTTGTGTGTCCTGTTCTTATAAAGAGACGGAGAACTGACTCACATCCGCAGACATTCACATGTGTTCATTGATAAACTCCTGAAAGAGCAATGAGACGCCACAAGCACGTATCAGCTAATATATCTAATCACCTATATAATCCTGTTTCTGTTCCTTTCATGTTAAATGAAATAAATATGTTAAATGAAACAAATTTGAGATATCTTTTTTTTTAATTAACATTTATTACCACATAAACACAAAAGTACCGAAAATTGGTACCGTTGAGTACCAGTACCGATTCCCAGGTACCGGGTATCGGTACCGTATCGGTTCAAATGTGAAAGGTACCCATCCCTACCTGTCACTGCAGCTGGGTTAGGGGAGACATGAGGGAATCATGATATATTCACTGCATTCTTCAAGCAGAATTACTACAGCCTAGTTTTTGTCCTGCTTCAATGATTTGTCACAGTTCTTTACATGCACATACAAAACACAATCTACTCCTGCACTGGTCTTGAACCCGCAATCTTTCAAGTGTTAAGATTAACATCAGAAAGCCCTGATGTTCAGTATTAATGATTTATTCTTTTCAATACAGCTGGTAAATGATTTAAGAGAAGTGTGGTCGTGATCATCATCTCTGCCCTCCTTTCAACACTACATGTAAGGCAGATGATGACAGGGTTATTGGCGGTCAATTTCTATTCAAGGTAGGAACCTTTGTTGCGTTGTCAGGTGTTCTGCCCGGAAAGGTGAAACAGTTTGGACCACTGAAGCAGCATGGTGCCGCAGGAGACATGTGTGGATGTTCATCTGTGAATTGTTATGCATTGGACACTATTGGAGCATAGATCACAGAAATAAATGGACTGAGAGCTCATGATGCAAATATGACTTGGACTTTCATTCATCAAGCACGGTACTTCCCAGCGCGTCAATTAGGTATTCCAGGTGCAGCGCCTCAGTGGCTTAAAGCTTTGGCTTGGCCTCTTCTAGTCTAAAGTTAATCTCATTTTAGGGAAGCTGTTGTCCTAACAGTTTAAGCTTGTGTGCCCCATATTCAGAGGCTACAGTCAGGGTCCGGGAGGCAGACACCCTCTCTACTTTTAAGAGTAGGCTTCAAACTTTCCTTTTTGATAAAGCTTATAGTTAGAGCTGGATCAGTTAGGATACTGGATTAATTGTTTACATCCCTAGCCTGGAGTACCAACCGTTCCCAGGATGAGGGTCAGCGTGGATGAACCCGGTGTAGAATATTTGCTCAGCGAATGTTCGGATCAGTTTATCAGCAGTCTGAAAAACAAACAGCAGATGTGATATTTCAAACAGCACCTCTATGATTATACTCTGAGTATCATCTGCAGTGTGAAGTGCTTAAACTCACATCTTTCAAACTCAGTCCTTGTCTCTTAATCTCCTCTACATTGTTGATTTTGCACCCGTGGCAAAACTCTGCAGTCAACACTCTCTTTATGGAAACAGGAGGAGAAGCTTTAGACGATGAAACACTGTCGTCCAGATATTCTGTGCTCTTAATGTCAGCTCACCTTACTCGTCTGCTCCCAGAACACTTTGGGTACAACAACAAAAGAGAAGTGTTTCAGCTCCTCTGCACACCTCTCAGAGTTTCTGGCCTCATTTTCAAAGTCCAGCTCCTGAGCCAGTGTGCCTTTAAGGTCCTGCAGGAGGGAGAATACAAATCCATATTTGTCTGGCTGCATTCACCTTGAAGACACATACAGTTTAGAGAAACCAGCAACTCTCTGACCTTCAGAACCCAGCGGAATCCAAAGCTGGGGTGCATGAACTTCACGATATCCAGCAGGATCTCTAATGTCCTGATGTCTCCGTCGAACCGGTCCCTGAGGTCAATGTACTGCACCTTTAAAACAAAAAGCGAGGACTGAGGGACTGCTTAACTCTACCCCTGCATGAAAGACTAATCTACCCCGAATAAACACAGAAAACAAAGAGGTCAGACTTGATTTATGTTGAATGTAGTGTCAGATATTTATGCCTCATCAATTGTCGTTTTAAAGTAATATCCCATGATGCAGGAGGATATGAGTTTTATATTTGTACCCTTGGTTTGTTTGAGAAACATGCTCACCTTCACAGCCACAGGAGTCCCGTCAAACAGCTCAGCCTTATGAACCTGGGCCAAGCTGGCAGCAGCGATGGGATCGTGGTCAAAGGTTTTAAAAAGCTGCTCCGGGGTTTTGTTGAAGTCTTCTTGAAAGAGAGCATCAACCTGTCACAGAGACAAACAGAAATGTAGAGCTGTTCTCTCTCTCTCTCTCTCTGTCTCTGTCTCTCTCTCTCTCGCTGTAGCCTTGTTTGTGTCGGCGCTCTCACCTCTTTGTACTTCCTGTTCAAGGCCTTGTCTTCAAGTATCTGCAGGGTACGGATGTATTCGGGGGGGAGGAGGTGGTTGAAGGAACACAGACCTTGACCAAGTTTGATGTATATCCCTCCGTTCTTTACAGCTCCTTCCACCATGCACTCTGCTGCCCTCTGGTGGCACGCTGACAGCTCAGCCAGGTAGGATGGGCTGTTCTAGCAGGGGAGGGAGCAGTGAGACATGTTTGCCCTGACGGTATCACACCTTTGGCATGAGAACATGAGAGGAAACTATGAATGTGTAAACACCGGATCAGACACCTCTGCTAGGAATCTAGGAGGCCTATTTGATCAAGATTTATCCTTCAACTTGCACATTCAGCAAATCTCAAGGTCAGCCTATTTTCACTTGCGCAATATTTCTAAAATTAGACACATCCTGAGCGATGCAAAAAAACTAGTCCATGCATTTGTTACCTCCAGGTTAGATTACTGTAACTCCCTCTTATCAAGCTGCCCCAATAAGTCTCTAAAGATTCTTCAGCTAGTTCAAAACGCTGCAGCTTGAGTACTGACTAGAACTAAGAAGAGAGAGTACATCTCTCCAGTGTTAGCTTCTCTACACTGACTCCACATAAATCTAGACTAGAATTTAAAATCCTTCTTTTAACCTACAAAGCCCTTAATGATCAGACACCTTCATATCTTAAAGAGCTCATAGTGCCCTATTACCCCTCTAGAACACTACACTCCCAATATGCAGGCCTGTTGGACCTACCTCAAGTCTCTAAAAGTAGTATGGGAGGTAGAACCTTCAGTTATCAGGCCCCTCTCCTTTGGAATCATCTACCAATCAGGGTCCGGGAGGCAGACACCCTCTCTACTTTTAAGAGTAGGCTTCAAACTTTCCTTTTTGGTAAAGCTTATAGTTAGAGCTGGATCAGGCTTGGACCAGCTCTTAGTTATGCTGCTGTAGGCTTAGACTGCCGGGGGAACTGGCGCACTGACACACTGGGATCCTATCTCACCCCCTTCCCCCCAACCCCCTCATCACTTACTTTAACTCTCCCTGTCCCATTAAAGTTACTAACCATAGACCTTTCTGGAGTCCCTGAGCTCCCTTGTCTCATAGGTTCCTCTGGGCTGCCGTAGACGTCCTCCTGCTGTGGACGTTCCAGACTCCAGCTGATACTGACGTACTGGACTCCAGCGGCAACAGCTACTACTACTCGTCTCATCACTATCACCGCTCCCTCTCTCTCTTATTCTCCTCTATCCCTCTTTCCAGAACCCAACACGGCCGATTGATTGATTGATTGATTGATTGATTGATTGATTGATTGATTGATTGATTGATTGATTGATTGATTGATTGATTGATTGATTGAGCCTCACATGTGTTGATTAAATCTGTTTTCATGGCATGATGAAACTTACCTCATCGAGACCCTGGAGAGACACATTGGTGGTCCACCAGTAATCCACAGAGATGAAGACTCCTACAGAGAGAGACCTTAGGACACACAGACAAGAGACTGAACAAGACTATAGAACACTAAGGGAACAAAACTTTCTGATCATGTCCCAGAATAATTCCAGAAGACTGATCTCCTGACAGGCTGAGAGATCAGCTTTTATTTGCCCCAGAGAAAGAGTCTGTGTCGAGCTCAAACATCAACGAGAGAGGAAAGAGGGAACTAACATCTGTCCTAGCACCAAGGGAGGGAGGGGGTCTGCTTTACTGCCTGCAGTAGTCATATGTGATCATTATAATAGAAATATACATGTTATTCTTACTCCTCTTGAACTCATTGACTGACAAGACCTCACCTGCAGAAGCGACCGAATCCTTCAATCACGATCCTCATCTTCCTCCTCGCTCTGTGATCTGACGCAGCGTACTGCACACCCACTGCCACGGGAACACCGACCGAGATGCCGAGCAGTGTCTTCCACAGAAGCCCTCTGCGTTTGCCTTCCCTACAAGCAGGAAACATCACGTCACAACACAGGAATATCACTGAGGCTGATCTGTGATTGTTACAGGGACATCAGACGGTACCTGAGGGAGCTGAGGGGTCTGGAGGTCTGGAGGGAAGAGCTGTGATGTGTACATCTTTGGAGCAGAGCCGTGTGGCGTAAACATAACCTGAACTGAAGAGAGAGAGAGAAACAGGAGGAGACTGATGTTGGTAACATCTTTATCCATCAATCAATCAATCAATCAATCAATCAATCAATCAATCAATCAATCAATCAATCAATTAATCACTCAATCAATCAATCAATCAATCAATTAATCACTCAATCAATAATCAATCAGTTAATCACTCAATCAATAATCAATCAATCAATCAATCAATTAATCACTCAATCAATAATCAATCCATCTATCTATCCATCCATCCGACTTTATTTGTAAAGCTTTTTTCATACAATGAGATTGTAACACAAAGTGCTGAAAATAAAAATAATAAAAAATTATAGTAAATATTAAAAATATAGAAAAATAAGAAGACCCCCCCATCCTTACCCCAACCCCAGCCCTGACCCCAAACCCACCCCACAATCCATATGTAAGATTAAGAACATGATATATACAAAAAATTATATTAGAAATAAATAAATAATACTTATAATAAAACAATAATTATAATAATAATACATATGTTACAATGTTACAATGTCATTTAGCAGATGCTTTTATCCAAAGTGACGTACATACGAGAACAAGAACAACACAAGCAAAGATCTAGACAAGAGGAAACAAGATCAGTAAGAGGAACAAAGTGCTTCAAGTCAATTTGGGTGCAGGTACTGCCAAGCAGTGTAAAGGCAATGCACAAAAGTAAGTAAGGAATTATTATTATTATTATTATTATTATTATTATTATTATGTTTAATTATAAAATAAGGAACATCTACAATGAAGCAACCAAACAATTTAAGACCTTATCATCATCAACAATTAACATCACCACAATAATGACCAAAGTACCAAGTGCTGGGTCCCTCAAGACCTGAACACAGATTCCCAGAGTAGAGCAGGACAGTGTGAGTCAACTGTAGCTGGAAGACATGATCTGCCACTGGGGACAACAGTGGAGAACAGTCTAGCTAAGTGCATAGTGCTTCCTAAAGAGCTGGGTCTTAAGCTGTCTTTTGAAAGTAGAGAGGGACTCTGCAGATCGAATGGAGTTGGACAATTCATTCCACCATTTAGGGGACAACAGAAGAGAAGAGTCCAGCTAGTGATTTTGAGGCCTTGTGTGCTGGAAGCACTAGGCGCTTTTCAGAGGCTGAGCGTAGCGGGCGAGAAGGGCAGTAGACCTGGATGAGGGGTTCCAGGTAAACTGGAGCGGTTTTGGTTCCTGCTTTGTAAGTCATGATTAGAGTTTTGTATCTGATGCGAGCTGCAACTGGAAGCCAGTGTAGTGAGATGAGCAGGGGAGTGACTTGAGCTGTCTTAGGCTGGTTGAAGACCAGACGTGCTGCTGCTGCGTTCTGGATCATTTGCAGAGGTTTAACTGTGCATGCAGGGAGGCCTGCCAGTAGAGAGTTGCAGTAGTCAATGCGTGACATTACATGAGCCTGTGTTGCGTGTTCTGTCAGGTAGGGTCGGATCCTCTTGATGTTATAGAGGGAAAAACGGCAGGACCGAGCAATCGAGGCAACATGAACCTTGAAGGTTTATATAATATATTCACATATAATATAAATGATAATAACAGTAATAATAACAATAATAATAACAGTAATAATAAAAATAATAAATATAATATAAATAATAATAACAATAATAAATATAATATAAATAATAATAACAGTAATAAATAGAATATAAATAATAATATGTAATGATAATAATAATAAGTATAATATAAATAGTAAACGTAATAATAATATATATATAATAATAAGAATAACAACAACAATAATTATAATAATAATACAAATTATTATTGTTATCATTATTTTGTTTATAATTACAATAATAGAAACAACAATAATTATTATAATATCAATAAGTATAAGATAATAATAATAATGATAATAATAACTATAATAATCATATAATAAATAAAAAAGAAGTTGCTAAATGAACTGAGGAAACGCTGTCAACATATGGAGGACACTTAAGATGTTAAAACTCAAGATGGGAAATTAAACTAACCAAAATGAAATAAATTAATAAGATAATAAAACACATCTGTAAAAATCACAAGCTGATAAAATCGAATTAATAACTAAATAAATAAATAATAATGAATGAATAAATAAATAAATAAATGAATAAATAATATAAATGTGTGTACAATAACTTAAAATAAGACTGTGTATACTTTAAATAGTGAATACAATTTGAACTAGATAATCAATAATAAAGTAAGATAGAATAAGACTTGGTTAAAACAGAGACTAAAAGGTCAGTCCTGAGTTTGCCTTTAAGCTTTATGGATCATTCATCATTCTTCAAAAAGATACATCAATGCAAAGGTTCTCAGAGGGTTCAGGCTCTAAAAATCCTTGAGGTTGCCACACACAGGGCACTGAGGACATCCAGGATGAGAAGGACTCTGAGGAAAAGGGACTCCGGGCCTTTAAGCACAGCTAGCATTGGTTGATTATTATCACTGCTGACCTCTTGCCTCATTCACATGACAGTATCAGCTGTGTGTGTTTATGTTTGTGTGTGCCATGTTTGCAGAGAAGGAAGAAGAAGCAGTGAGGGGAGTCAGGATCAAGGCCAGTATGGTCAGCCAGGGTGCTCTGTTGTTTTTGTTGGCTTTCTGCATCTGAGGGACAAAATGTCTCCAGAGCTGACAAATTGATGTTCAGATAGCAGAGAGTCAGGGACCTGAGCACTGAAACATCACACAGACCCAGTCACTGAGCCCCTGAGTGCCTCTCACACAGGGAGGAGGTATGATCTGTCTCCTTTGATTCACAGAGGTGTTATATTAGTAAACACATGTCTGATAGTCTCCTGTCAAACTGAGAAACAACTCAACTGAAAGTTGTGAGAAACCTTGATAATAATGTTGCTGTGGATGTCAACTTACAACACATGAACTCAAACACACAAATCAAAGTCTCCTTAATGAGCCTCCCATCTGATGGTAGCTGTTGATGCTAACGTGGCTAGCTGTTGGTCAACATGCTAGCTCTAGCTAACGCATCCAAGGTTACCAAAGCCCGCATAAAAAGTGAAGACATGTCGGTATTTACCACTCTGCTGGTCCCTCCTGGCATCCTGTCCTGGTGTTACGGTGGTTCTGGTTCAATGTAGTGTCAATACCAAGGTGTCTTTCCCAATGTGATCGCTTGTTAGGTTCAGATCCACCTCCTCTCAAAGACTGAGGAACAGAGCGAGAGGATGACCGCACACGGACTTCCGGGTTGGTAGCAAGCGGCCATAAGGCGTTTTTCGAGCAGAGGGACTTTCCTTTAACTAAGTGCGTTTGGACCGGTGGACCCAGGGTCTACATTTAGTTAAGGGGCAGACAACCTCCCCCCTAAAAAGCCCCATGCTTGAGGGGTAGTACTTTTCAGAGGTTCCAGGACTTTTGGGGGGCAGGGCCTGCAATGCTGAACATGTCTGATTGGTAGATTAACCTCAGTGTTTTTATTCCTCCCTCCGTCCACAATAACATCACACACATCTGTGATTCTCTTGATTTCTCTTTCTTTCATTAGTTTTGATTTGTTCTATCTTGTTTGTATGTGTGTGTACTTTTCAAAAGAAGAAGCTGTGATTCTCTTGATTTAGCAGCTTGTAACAGTAGTCTTCTCTCAGCCCACCGTGAATGCGTCGCTCCTCCCGGTGTTCCAGTTTTAAAAGTGACCCTGTAAACTGGAGACCTTCAGCTGAACGTGTCAGTGTTTGTGGAGTTTACACAGCTGTTGAAACACAGAGGGAGTTCCTGGGAATGCAAACTAGTTTAGTTTTTATTAAGATTTCAAAATATCCTCATCTGATATTTAATGATGGTCTAAAGACGTTTATGAGGGATGCATCCGGCTGAAAGTCTCCAGTTAACAGGGTCGCTGTTTAAACCAAAACACCGGTCGATCTCTTCCACGGCTTTTTGAGTTCAAAAGGATTTTAAAGCCGTGTTGAAACGTCTTTGCTACTCGCGCTTATCTCCTCTCACGTGTTGATTCAGTGAATCCATCTGTGATGAAATATAGCACCATCTAAAACAGACCAGCTGAGTCTCTTCATGCTAACAGGCTAACTGTTGTGTTGCTCATAATGATACCTGCCTGTCTGTCTGCTTCTATGGTGTCATCTGTGATGAATGGCATTCCTCTTTGTTTTACTGCCCTCTACTGGTAGAGATAGAGATATACGTTGGGGGAAATTCTTTTGTTACAGCAGCTTACAATACGGGACAGGGGAATACAACAATGTACTAACATAGTTAAAAAATATAATAACAGTAATAATAGCAATGACAAGGTAAAATATAATACAATAAAATAAAATAAAGTAAAAATGAAATAAAATATGGCAACTATTACGGATGTATATGTACACTTCTATCTGATAAATAGATAAGGTAAGTTATTGCATGATAAAAATTGCACCAGGTTATTTAAAAACAAACATACACAGTATGAAGAACAGTGCGATTCAGATGGATACAGTAGTTATTTGTGAATGTGCCAAGTCACAGTAACTTCCATGTAGTGGAATCATAGACTGTATAAATAATGGACGTAGTATCTGTGATGTCACCCATCTGTTTCTGAAGAGCTGTTTTGAAGCCAATCGGTTGCAGCAGCCATATTGCTTCTGTGGAGCCAGTGTGACGTAAAGAGGCAGAGTTTGAGCCTCCTAGCCAACAGCTGCAGTGTTACTGCAGGCAGCTGTGCCTCTCATTGGAAGACTAGTAATCTTAATATCTTTGAAAATTGCTGCGTTACAAAAAAATTCACCCCCCTCACAGTGAGAGGACATCGAGAAATGAGCTATCACTCATCTTTTGTACCAGGCTGTAAACATGTTTATTTCTGCTGTAAAGATTGTCTTTTTCCCATTCATGTGTATGTGACTTCTGGTACTTCTGGAGCCAGCCTCAAGGGGATCCTCCATGAACTGCAGCTTTTAACACTTCCACATTGACTCATATTTTTAGACCGGAGGTTGCCGCTTGAGTGGAATGAAAGATGAGAACAGATGAGTAACGGGACACAGCAGTGCTGGTGTTAAGTGCTGGTGCTGGTCTGATTGCAGATGGGATGAAGGACCTGCGGTAGCGCTCCATCCTGCAGGGAGGGAGTCTCAGTCTGCACAATCTACCCGGGACTTCAGCCCGCGGTCGAAACGCAGACAACAATGGGGGCACAGGAACCTTTTAGTTCAGGGTAAAGTAGTTCTGGTGGCTGAAAGACCCCGGAACTCTTGGTCCAAATGCACCTTAATATGTGTAGACGCTGCATTGACTGTGTTATATCTAACTTTATTTATTAGTTTATTTATTTATTTATTAGTTTATTTATTTATTTATTAGTTTATTTATTTACTTATTAGTTTATTTATTTATTAGTTATTTGGCAGGGACAATACATGTAGGCATTGTTATATCTAACTTTATTTATTAGTTTATTTATTTATTTATTAGTTTATCTATTTATTAGTTTTTTGACAGGGACAATACGTGTAGGCATTGTTATATCTAACTTTATCTATTAGTTTATTTATTTATTAGTTTATTTATTTATTTATAAGTTCATTTATTTATTAGTTTTTTGAAAGGGACAATACATGTAGGCATTGTTATATCTAACTTTATTTATTAGTTTATTTATTTAGTAGTTTATTTGACAGGGACAATACATGTAGGCATTGTTATATCTAACTTTATTTATTAGTTTATTTATTTAGTAGTTTATTTGACAGGGACAATACATGTAGGCATTGTTATATCTAACTTTATTTATTAGTTTATTTATTTATAACTTTATTTGACAGGGACAATACATGTAGGCATTGTTATATCTAACTTTATTTATTAGTTTATTTATTTATAACTTTATTTGACAGGGACAATACATGTAGGCATTGTTATATCTAACTTTATTTATTAGTTTATTTATTTATTTATTACTTTATTTATTAGTTTATTTATTTATTACTTTATTTGACAGGGACAATACATGTAGGCATTGTTATATCTAACTTTATTTATTAGTTTATTTATTTATTACTTTATTTGACAGGGACAATACATGTAGGCATTGTTATATCTAACTTTATTTATTAGTTTATTTATTTATTTATTAGTTGATTTATATATTAGTTTTTTGACAGGGACAATACGTGTAGGCATTGTTATATCTAACTTTATCTATTAGTTTATTTATTTATTTATTTATTAGTTTATTTATTTATTTATAAGTTCATTTATTTATTAGTTTTTTGAAAGGGACAATACATGTGGGCATTGTTATATCTAACTTTATTTATTAGTTTATTTATTTATTAGTTTTTTGACAGGGACAATACATGTAGGCATTGTTATATCTAACTTTATTTATTAGTTTATTTATTTATTTATTAGTTCATTATTATTAGTTTTTTGAAAGGGACAATACATGTAGGCATTGTATATCTAACTTTATTTAGTTTATTATTTATAGTTCATTTATTTATAGTTT
>NC_048287.1:1636230-1671366 GCF_009762535.1 Notolabrus celidotus | reverse complement strand
TTTATTTATTAGTTCATTTATTTATTAGTTTTTTGAAAGGGACAATACATGTAGGCATTGTTATATCTAACTTTATTTATTAGTTTATTTATTTATTAGTTTATTTATTTATTAGTTTTTTTGACAGGGACAATACATGTAGGCATTGTTATATCTAACTTTATTTATTAGTTTATTTATTTATTAGTTTATTTATTTATTAGTTTATTTATTTATTACTTTATTTGACAGGGACAATACATGTAGGCATTGTTATATCTAACTTTATTTATTAGTTTATTTATTTATTTATTAGTTTATTTATTTATTAGTTATTTGACAGGGACAATACATGTAGGCATTGTTATATCTAACTTTATTTATTAGTTTATTTATTTATTTATTAGTTTATTTATTTATTAGTTTTTTGACAGGGACAATACGTGTAGGCATTGTTATATCTAACTTTATCTATTAGTTTATTTATTATTTATTTATTAGTTTATTTATTTATTTATAAGTTCATTTATTTATTAGTTTTTTGAAAGGGACAATACATGTGGGCATTGTTATATCTAACTTTATTTATTAGTTTATTTATTTATTTATTAGTTCATTTATTTATTAGTTTTTTGAAAGGGACAATACATGTAGGCATTGTTATATCTAACTTTATTTATTAGTTTATTTATTTATTAGTTTATTTATTTATTACTTTATTTGACAGGGACAATACATGTAGGCATTGTTATATCTAACTTTATTTATTAGTTTATTTATTTATTAGTTTATTTATTTATTAGTTATTTGACAGGGACAATACATGTAGGCATTGTTATATCTAACTTTATTTATTAGTTTATTTATTTATTTATAAGTTCATTTATTTATTTATAAGTTCATTTATTTATTTATAAGTTCATTTATTTATTAGTTATTTGACAGGGACAATACATGTGGGCATTGTTATATCTAACTTTATTTATTAGTTTATTTATTTATTTATAAGTTCATTTATTTATTAGTTTTTTGACAGGGACAATACATGTAGGCATTGTTATATCTAACTTTATTTATTAGTTTATTTATTTATTAGTCTATTTGACAGGGACAATACATGTGGGCGTTGTTATATCTAACTTTATACATTTATTTATTTATTTATTACTTTATTTGACAGGGACAATACATGTAGGCATTGTTATATCTAACTTTATTTATTAGTTTATTTATTTATTAGTCTATTTGACAGGGACAATACATGTAGGCATTGTTATATCTAACTTTATTTATTAGTTTATTTATTTATTAGTTATTTGGCAGGGACAATACATGTAGGCATTGTTATATCTAACTTTATTTATTGGTTTATTTATTTTTATTAGTTTATTTGTTGATTTGTGTATTACTTTATTTGACAGGGACAATACATGCAGGCATTGTTATATCTAACTTTATTTATTAATCTATTAGTTTATATATTTATTAGTTATTTGACAGGAACAATACATGTGGGCATTGTTACATCTAACTTTATTATTAGTTTATTTGACAGGGACAATACATGTAGGCATTGTTATATCTAACTTTATTTATTAGTTTTTTTATTTATTTATTAGTTTATTTATTTATTAGTTATTTGGCACGGACAATACATGTGGGCATTGTTATATCTAACTTTATTTATTAGTTTATTTATTTATTTATTTATTAGTTTATTTATTTATTAGTTTATTTGACAGGGACAATACATGTAGGCATTGTTAAATCTAACTTTATTTATTAGTTTATTTAATCATTAGTTAATTTGACAGGGACAATACATGTGGGCATTGTTATATCTAACTTTATTTATTAGTTTATTTATTTATTACTTTATTTGACAGGGACAATACATGTAGGCATTGTTATGTCTAACTTTATTTATTAGTTTATTTATTTATTACTTTATTTGACAGGGACAATACATGTAGGCATTGTTAAATCTAACTTTTTTTATTAGTTTATTTATTCATTAGTTTATTTGACAGGGACAATACATGTAGGCATTGTTATATCTAACTGTTATATCTAACTTTTTATTTATTAGTGAAAAGTGCTAGATATGTTTTGGCATGATTTTTTTCCCTTCCCAAAGGAATTACTTCAGTTTGCCTTTGAAACAACAAAAGTGTACTCACACACTTTGGAACATTTCTGTTTGTTTTACAAAGAAAATGAGAGTCTGGATCTGGATGTAATGCAACAACAATATCATGGTGTTGTACTCTAAATTGACATTACATTTGTTAGGCATTTACCACCCACTTCACATAGAGCAGTGCAAAAATGATAATTAAGTCTGTGTTAATATTTATATGAGAGGCCATTGTTACCACCTTTACTAGAAGGTAAAACATATGTCCTACATACTCTATCAGTAGTGAACTGCAACATTGTTTCTTAGCCTCAAACAGCGAACAACCAGACCACATAGAAAACTTGTGTTGTCAAGTAAAGACAGCTGATGGTTTATCTTTCTTGGAGATATGGTTTTCGTGAAAATAACAAAAGCTCTGAGGGGTATACTACGAAGTGAGTTCAGCATATCCCAGATATCTACTCCTGATCCGGCTTCACTGAACCTGACAAAGGAGATCGCGCTAATCTGTCACACAAAGCTGATTATCAACATGATGAGTCAATCCAGAATTACCCTGAGCGCGTTCACATGAACGGGGCGGAGAAGGCAACATGTGACCAATCACAGACACGGACAGTCTGCCGTCAGCACATCAACATGAATTTCAAACACTGCACTGATATTAGAAAAATATGAAGAAGTTAAAGACATAATCCAGATTAACTTCAACACAGCTGAGTTTGAAACATGAAGGAAGACCTGAGAGATCAGACAAAAACACAGAGTGAATGATCTAATGATTTCTTATTTCTCATCTTAGTGCAGACAGATCTGACTATAATAACTCTGTTTGTTCCCTGACAGTGATCTCTCTCTCTGATTTAATCTGGTGTTGTGTGAGACAGTTTTAGATGTAATATTTCCAACCCCTTTAAGGGTTGCCCAGCACTCATCAGTGAATATAACTTTGGAGAAGTCGGCCTTCATGTATTGTTGAGCCCATTCCAGTCGTTTTTCATGATGTGTTTTCTTCAGTGGAGGTCTTTTCTTTGCCTTTTGGACCTTTGCATCTCGTCTTAGCGTCCTGCATGGAGTAGACCTGGGGACATCATTGAGCCCCACAGCTTTAAAAACGGCCTGACTGGTAGTTAAGGGTCTTTTAGAAACCTCTGGTTTGATCCTTGACAGTTCTCACTTTGATGATGTTCGACAGACTTCTTCTACTCTGGGTTTTCTCTCATCCTGACTTATTGAACGTATCTCTTTAATGTTCAGTGGTCACACTGTCATTTATTGGCTCAATCATTGGTAGATCCCCTCTTACTCAGACTCTTGACAGTTTGACTCTTGTCCTCTTTGGTCAGGTCACTTTTCTTGCCCATGGTTAAAGTTGAATAGGACCTTCATAATAATGTGGCACACCTATATACACGTGATCTGTGATAAAGGACATTAGAAAGCTTTGTAGATTCAAACTAAAAGGGTTTTGTTAAAGCACAAGGCCTTAAATACATCAGACTAAAACACTATCTCTTTCTGAACATCAGTCATCCAGATTTTCAAGAAAATGTTACCTGCATAATCATTTGGAACACAGTGTAAGTAATGTAATGTATTGCTTTTTTTTTTTAGTGATATGTAATATATCACTGTTTTTGAGTAATTACCCCAACACTGATTTGGTATTTGGTAGTCTTTGGTTGGACCAGGTTACACACAGAAACTTACAGAGTAAACAGAAACACAGGTACATTTTTATATTCTGCTTTAAACAAAAGTTTCAGGTTTACTGCAGTATGGAGTTCATTTTAATTTCAACAAACATCACCCAATAGGACACCAGGAAGAAAATTGTGGACCTGCACCAGGCTGGGAAGAGTGAATCTACAATAGTCAAGCAGGTTGGTGTGAATAAATCAACTGTGGGAGCAATTGTAAGAAAATGGAAGACATACAAGACCATTGATAATCTCCCTCGATCTGGGGCCCCACGCAAGATCTCATCCCGTGGGGTCAAAATGATCATGAGAACGGTGAGCAAAAATCCCAGAACTACACGGAGGGACCTGATGAATGACCTGCAGAGAGCTGGGACCAAAGTAACAAAGGCTACCATCAGTAACACACTACGCCGAGAGGGACTCAAATCCTGCAGCGCCAGGCGTGTCCCCCTGCTTAAGCCAGTACATGTCCAGGCCCGTCTGAAGTTTACCAGAGAGCATATGGATGATCCAGAAGAGGATTGGGAGAATATCATGTGGTCAGATGAAACCAAAATAGAACTTTTTGGTAAAAACTCAACTCGTCGTGTTTGGAGGAAGAAGAATGCTGAGTTGCATCCCAAGAACACCATACCTACTGTGAAGCATGGGGGTGGAAACCTCATGCTTTGGGGCTGTTTTTCTGCAAAGGGGACAGGACGACTGATCCGTGTTAAGGGAAGAATGAACGGGACCATGTATCGTGAGATTTTAAGCCAAAACCTCCTTCTATCAGTGAGAGCATTGAAGATGGAACGTGGCTGGGTCTTCCAGCATGACAATGATCCCAAACACACCGCTCGGGCAACGAAGGAGTGGCTCTGTAAAAAGCATGTCAAGGTCCTGGAGTGGCCTAGCCAGTCTCCAGACCTCAACCACATAGAAAATTTGTGGAGGGAGTTGAAAGTCCGTGTTGCCCAGCAACAGCCCCAAAACATCACTGCTCTAGAGGAGATCTGCATGGAGGAATGGGCCAAAATACCAGCTACAGTGTGTGCAAACCTGGTGAAGACTTACAGGAAACGTTTGACCTCTGTCATTGCCAACAAAGGTTATGTTACAAAGTATTGAGTTGAACTTTTGTTATTGACCAAATACTTATTTTCCACCATCATTTACAAATAAATTCTTTAAAAATCCTACAATGTGATTTCCTGGATTTTATTTTCTCATTTTGTCTCTCATAGTTGAAGTGTACCTCTGATGAAAATTACAGACCTCTCTCATCTTTCTAAGTGGGAGAACTTGCAAAATCAGTGGCTGAATAAATACTTCTTTGCCCCACTGTATATGCTGTATTTCTGCTTATCTTTATTATTCTGCGAGGTAAGAATTTAACATTAACATTTACTGCAATCATATGTTTCTACAACATGCTCAGATCTCACAGATTCATTAATATTATAAAACCATATTATCAGAATAAACTGTAATAACTGAAATTAAGGCTGAAGTATGAAACATCATTTTAATCTGAAGTGAAACAGCTTGTTTTATTCTGGATATCTACGCTTCATTAGCTAACTCATGCAGAAACATCACAGGACAACGACTAATCTAAAATACTAACATCTAAAATATAGACATAAACACTCATATTTCTGATAAATGACTCAAACTTTTATACAAAATCTGTTTTCAGTCTATGATAAACAGTTTCTTCAGACAAGGCAGTGTGCTCTGAGAAACAAGAAACTGCATATTTCTCAGTGTCTCATTTAGATTTGATTCAGTTTGTTTATTAGAGAGCTCAACAGAAAACATTTCTCTTCAGTGATCATCACATCTGCTGAGCTCAGCTCCTCATCCTCCATAGCTTTGTGGCTTCTTATCCTCCCTTTTGTCTTCCTCAGCTGTTTTTCTCCCTCATATCTTGGTCTTCCTCAGCTGTTTTTCTCCCTCATATCTTGGTCTTCCTCAGCTGTTTTTCTCCCTCATATCTTGGTCTTCCTCAGCTGTTTTTCTCCCTCATATCTTGGTCTTCCTCAGCTGTTTTCCCCCTCATATCTTGGTCTTCCTCAGCTCGTCGTCCTCATTCCCCCGTCTCTATGAGCTGCTGCTGAGTCTTCGTCGCAACAGAGACGCTGGTTTACTCTCCATGTCCTCTACGTCACTTTCACAATCTCTCTGCAGGAAAAAAAAATTTTCATTTTAAAACAGACCAAATCTTTTCAAAAGCTGCATCTTGTGAAGTTAATAACGTACATTGTGGTCAGATCTTCAGCTTGTTGTAAACAGCAGAGAGTGAAATGTAGGGAGACAGCTCTTGCAGGTTAACTCTTACCAGGCAGCTTGCTAAAAGCTCACAGGGAATTTATGTCTGTATGTATAAATGTCAAAACAGTGCCCTTTTCTTGTTCTATTTATTCTCACTCACTGAAACCTGGCTGGGTGAGAATGAATACCTTAGTTTAAATGAAGCCACTCCTCCTAGTCACCTTAATGCTCAAAACCCTGGAGTAACTGGCCGAGGTGGTGGAGTGGCAGCTATTTTTAATTCTAGTTTTCAGATTAACCCTAGACCAAAACTGGGCTGTTGCTCCTTTGAAGGCCTAGTCCTCAGCTTTCCCAATCCAGTTTCTAAAACAGTACGACCAGGTTTATTCTTTATACTTTACCGCCCTCCTGGCCCGTACTCTGAATTTTTAACTGAATTTTCAGAGTTTTTATCTAATTTAGTCCTCAGCTCAGATCAAATAGTCATAGTAGGTGACTTTAATATTCATGTAGACGTTGATAATGACAGCCTTAGCATTGCATTTATGTCACTGCTGGATTCAATTGGCTTCTCACAGGTTGTTAACAAACCTACTCACCGTTTCAATCACACCCTCCATCTTGTTCTGGATTATGGTCTTGAAATTGATGACTTATTAGTCTTCCCACAAAATTCATATCAGATCACTGTTTAGTAACGTTTGATTTCCTCCTATTAGATTCTACCCAAGGTAATAAAAACATAATAACCAGGAATTTGTCTGATAGTGCCGTAGCTAAGTTCAAAGAGGCTATCCCTGCTGCTTTAAACTCAGTATTTAGTCCAACCTTAGCTCAAAGCTTGTATACTAGCTCCAGTCCCTCTCAGCTAGATCAGCTTGTAGATGATACTACAGGTTCTCTGCAGGTTACCCTTAGGGATGGGTACCATCCCGATTCACGTAAAATGTTTCATTGTACCATGTTTCAGTACCTGAACGCATCCCTGTGACTGTGAGGGAGTGGAAGAGTAGGTGATTTTCCATACTTTCGCCCTGTAATAAAGTCAGAGACTGATAGGGTGGACGTCTCTGCTCTCTGCTCTCTGCTCTCTGCATCTGCGCGGGAGCGCGCCAAACGTAGCCTGCAGCTGACGTTCGCGTGCACTCACAGAGCAGCTGGAGGATTCAATTTATTTTATACAGTCTATGGTTGAGACTGACTCTCTCGCTCCGACTACCTGCCCTGTTTATAACCGTTCCTGTGTGCGTGAATGCCCAACAAGTAAGTTGTGTGTCCTGTTATTATAAAGAGACGGAGAACTGACTTTTCCCGTCTGCAGGCGTTCACGTGTGTTCATTGATAAACTCCAGAAAGAGCAATTAGACGCCACGAGCACGTGTCAGCTAATATATCTAATCACCTATATAATCCTGTTTCTGTTCCTTTCATGTTAAATTAAATAAATATGTTAAATTAAACAAATTTGAGATATCTTTTTTTTTTAATTAACATTAATTACCACATAAAAACACAAAAGTACCAAATATTGGTACCGTTGAGTACCGGTACCGATTCCCAGGTACTGGTTATCGGTACCAAATCAGTTCAAATGTGAAAGGTACCCATCCCTAGTTACCCTAGACCTAATCGCTCCTCTTAAACAGAAGACTATTAGACGACAGAGGCTAGCTCCGTGGTATAATGCTCAAACCCGTGAACTAAAACTAAACTCTAGAAAACTAGAAAGATTATGGCGCTCCAATAAAACAACTGAAACCTGCTCACTTTGGAAAGATAGTCTTAATAAATATAGGAAGGCCCTGCAGCATGCTCGAGCTGCCTATTACTCCCCACTAATAGAAGAGAATAAAAACAACCATAGGTTCCTCTTCAGCACTGTAGCCAGGCTGACATGTAGCCTCTGGATCTCTGCTGCTGTGGACGTTCCAGACTCCAGCTGCTACAGCTACTACTATCCTTCTCACCACTATCATCTCTCTCTCTCTTCATCTCCCTCTGTCCCTCTCTCCAACACGGTCTCAGCAGATGTGTGTCTAACATGAGTCTGGTCCTGCTGGAGGTTTCTGCCTGTTAAAGGAGGTTTGTCCTTGCCACTGTAACTTGCTAAATGCTGCAAAGTGCTCTGCTCATGGTGGATTAAGATGAGATCAGACTGATTGATCTCTGACTCAAACACAGTTTTGTTTGATGTAACCTGTAGTCTTTAGTGCTGAGCTGGTCTCACCTGGACTGGATCTGGATCCGACTTCTTACACAGCAGTTTCAGGCGGACCAGTCGGTTACACATCCACACCATGTTATAGGACATCTGGAGGGGCAGAGAGTTCAACAAATGTTAAAGTAATAAGGACAGGACTTGTATTTAGTAACATTTCTGTCCATGTTATAATATATTCATATGAGGAGAAACAGATGGGGCACATTACGCCCGTACTGATGCTGGGTGTCATTTTAATTTAAGAAATATAAACAAATTCAGAAGTGACACATCCTGCTCCTCTCCATTCTTTTTTTTTTTTTTTTTTTTTTTTTTTTTTCTGTTTCTTTTTTCTTCTCTTGTCTGCATATATATATTTCTGGTTTGTGTCATGTTTGTCACAAACTGTCAAATATTCATGCAATTTATTCTTGCAGCAAAAGAAAAGAAAGAAAACCTTTTTCTTCTGTGCTTGTGACTGTGTGCATGCAACCATCACCATCCCTCTTAGAACTCTGGCCTATCTTTTATTGGCAGCTAATATCATGTTCTGTAAAAGAGGGCGTGCACACCTAGGTGGGCCAAATAAAATAAAAAAAATAAGAGAAAGTGAAAGAAAGATTACATAAGGATATACAAAGGGACAGGGAGAGAGAAGGAGAGAGAGACCTAACACACTTAGATGGAGAGGGACCATCTCACCATGATGCCAAAAAGAAAATCCGTGGGGTGATTCTAATGATTAAGCAACCCTTAGTGTCCACAATCATTCCTGAAGCTTGGGTCGCAGAGGGTTGCCGCCGTGCTGTGTTCTATTTGTGTAACAAGACCACCACTGGTGCAGATGAAACCACCTGGGTCAGACCGGCCGAGCGGTACGGCTCAGCACCTGGGCCGCAAGAGCAGTCAGACCGAAGGACCCAACCCGCCGCGGGAGACCCAGGCCAGGGGACAAGCCAAGGACCCAGACCGGAAGCAAGCAGGTACCGCCGGAGCACCCAGGGCGACCGCCAGGTCACCCAGTAGGAGGAAAGGGGGGCGAGGGGGGAGAGATCCCGCAGCCCCCCCAAGGGACACCCCCACAACACCACCCCCACAGCCCCCCAAGACGGAGCCAAAGGAGCTCCTCTCCATTCTTAAAATTATGATTATATAATAGAAAGGCTTTCACAAGAGTGTTCAAATACAGAGTGAAATGTTTGTTTGCTTTAAAATCCGTTTAAACTGAACAGACTCACAAATACCTGATAGGTCAGTTTTATACAAATCATGAACACCGTTAGAACATTTTTATACAACGTTAACCTGGTTGATCGCTCTTACTAGTTCTTAAAATCAGCAGAAAGTTTTAAACCTCCTGCCCAGCAAACAGATTCAGAGACAGGCCACAGATCTCTGTTTGAGTCTTAAGCCTGGTTTATACTTCTGTATTATGTTAATTCAGAGCTGATACATGTTGCTGTTTATCATACAGCAATGATTAGATGGAAGAATAGAGGAGACATCAAGGGAGATTGAATGTTAGGTGGCAATGTTGGTGATTCCAGAAGTGCTGTAAATACACAGCATCCAGCGTACCAATCACAGGACTTGCGGTTTGTGTCGCTTCGACGTGTATATATTTTGGAGGTTCAACGAGATATGATAACTTTCCTCTGTGTCTGATTCAAAGGATTATGGAGATATGATTATTCTCATCCTCTGTGTCTGATGTCTACTAACAGTAAGTTGATTATTCATTGTGTTGTTTTTGCTGTTTAATGTAGCAAGAGGCAGCTTGTTCAAAACGCTGCTGCCAGAGTTTTAACAAGGAAAGAGAAAACTAAACTCACATAACTCCTCTTCTTAAAACTCTGCACTGCCTCCCTGTTTCTTTTAGAGAGAGAGAGAGAGAGAGAGAGAGAGAGAGAGAGAGAGAGAGAGAGAGAGAGAGAGAGAGAGAGAGCTTTTAATTTGGACTAATTTATTTTTAGCCCTGGACTGCATTATTACTTTATATTTTATTTTAATCATTATTATTTTAATCATTGCTTTAACATTTATTTATCTTATTTATTTATTTATTTATTTATTTATCTATTTATTTCTTGTATTCATCTACCTTATTTTTAACTTTTCTTTCCACTATTACTTTTTTTAAAATTGATTTTACTGTATTGATTTTATTTTATTTTATTTTATTTTATTTTTAGGGATTTTATTTATAATCATGCCTTTTGTAATTGCTCCATTGCTCCCTTCAAAGAAGCAC
Organism: Notolabrus celidotus; assembly: GCF_009762535.1. Taxonomy (NCBI): domain Eukaryota; kingdom Metazoa; phylum Chordata; class Actinopteri; order Labriformes; family Labridae; genus Notolabrus; species Notolabrus celidotus. The sequence continues at coordinate 1,660,837 of NC_048287.1, read as the reverse complement.
TTTGGGTTGCATGTTTTTATGTTTGAAAGGTGCTACATATATAAATAAAGTTGAGCTGAGTTGAGTTGAGTAGCAAGAAAACAACAGTGAACGATGAGCAGTGGCTGTCAAGAGCAAGGTACTTTTTTGCTTTAAATTTAAATGTGTTGTTTAAAAAATCATAAAAAAAAAAACACACCTTCCACTTCCTCCTGGCATTGAACTTTTTAAAGCTCTTCATGTTGATGGATGATCGATTCCTTTTAACCTTCTGAGAGCGAGTGATTGGCTGAAACAGACACAGATGTGAAGTCATTAGAAAAAAACAAACATTCAAAATAAAAACAGGAAGTGCAGACTTCGATCTAATGCAGAAGTATCAGGCTTAAGACACAGAGGAACCTCTAATCATTTCCTAATGGGAACAGACCAAACTGCAAACACCAAAACTTAAACTTGCCTGGGAGTCCTGACTCCTCTATCTTTCCTATCCCCTCTGCTACATCTTTCCTGAGCTGCTACCTGATCACTATCCTTCAGGTCTCCTTTATACCATCTACCCAAACTCTTCACTCACTTTTCCCTAATGGATGGAATTTCTTCCTCATCTATATCAGGGCCAGGGGTTCCCAAACTTTTCAGCCCACGACCCCCAAAATATAGGTGCCAAAGACTCGGGACCCCACTGTCCCTCAAAGTGATTTAATGTGTCTTCATTTGGCTGGTCTGCTGAGAATGACCCTACCTATATGAGCATGTGTCTGTGTTTCCTGTGCTGTTATGAATGAACCTGCTGCTACTGATGCTTTAGATAATTAACTGTAAACTTAGGAGTCATCTGGAAACAAAGAAAGGCAGAAAACTCATTACATTTTCTACTTTCAAGGTTTTATTTCATGTTAGCTACTATTTTTGTTGATATTTTTTACTATGGGTAAATTTTAGTATTTTTATATACCTTAAAAAAAAATCTCAAATATCTCACAACCCCCCATTTGTGTCTTGCAACCCCCCAGGGGGTCACGACCCACATTTTGGGAACCCCTGATAAAACTTCCTCTCTGTTAGCTTCCCCCTGGACAATGAAATGCTTCTCGATTTACTAAGCTTAGCCTAGTTTAATCTCAATGTAAAAAGAAGAAAAGAATCAACTGGAAGGTGTGTGGTGATGTAGTTCAGACTTCACTAGAGGGAACGAGTGAGTCTTTTTTCTCTTTTTGATATCAAGCTTTATAAAGCTGTCCTTAATCAAATAAGCCACAACTTGTGTTATCTGCACTGTCGGTAGCTTCATAGTTCAACTTTCCTCTTATTCTTGCATGCAAGAGAAATGTCTGCCAATATTACATTTGTTAGGATGTGCATGCTTTCATTCAACGGCATTTTAACATGAAACTGTAAACATTGATAGAGATCGTGTCAGAGCATCAGCAGCAGCTCTAAACCAGGAAATCATATCTCAAAAAAAACGAGTGTGATGACTTTTCTTCTCCACACTGACCTCCGCCATTGTGTTGACAAAAATGATTGCAGAATCCCACCCCTTCTTGATTCTGATTGGTCGGTGATCAAGAAGGGACATTGATGAGCGCAGCAGTGTTCCGAAAGATGAACTATTTTCAACCAAGCGTGCCGGATACGGCCCTGGTTGTGAGGCTTTCAGCAGTGTGACTGCCCCCTGGTGGCTGGCTGCAGTATAGGTCAAAAAATCCGTCTCCCCCATTCATTTGAATGGGGGAGCAGTCAAACTTTAAAAAATAAATACACATGGTATGAATGTTTCTCACATCCGTATGCTGTGGTGATATGTAGTTAGTATTTGACTGTTTTGTGTTCAAGGCCTCTTTTTCCTGAAAGTTTCTTTTTCGTTAGTTATTAGAGTTTAAAAAACGGGGTTTTACTTCCTGTTTCCTTTGATTCACAGCCGCTGTGGAGTGAAACTTCAAAGGACACACAGCGTCTTGTGACGTTACGCTGTAGGGCGGAGCTTATTACAGTGGCTTCGCAGGCTCTGGCTGCACAATGGCTGCACCCAGGAGAGGGATTTTTTGGCTTCAGAACTGTACAACGGGAAGAGGCGGAGCAACGCTGTCCATTTTTATTTACAGTCTATGTTTTCAACTGAGAGCGGTCACAGCGCTGCAACGAAAATCAGCTGACGCTGAGGCCGTATAGCACTGACACCGCTGAATCACAGAGTTTGAAAAGAAAATCGGCGTTGCCAGCGCCAAAAACGCCGGCAGTGGACACGCCACCTTAAGCAGCATTTGCTAATCGCTCAGCTTAAGCTAATTTCTTCATACATTAGTATTGAGTAGGGATGTACATTTTGTTTTTTCCGTGATCGATTTTTGGAAATGTTAACGATCAATTATCGATTAATTGATAAAAAAAACCATTATTATTCTTATGTCAAAAACAAGGCCAAATGCGTTGTTTTCCCCCTAAATTTCATTTTCTACAGCAACAAAATTCATATAACTGACGGGATTTAATACGGGCACACGTTTGACACGCAGAATATCAACGATCAGGGTCATTCAAATATTCTACGCGGACATAATCTTATAAAGTGAAGGCTCATAATACTAACAGAAAAGTACTTCAGACTCACAGTGTCCACTTTTCTGTCTACTCGTTCTTATTGAGAAAAATAAACGTGTGTATTCGGTCAGGTGTCAGCCAGGAGCCTAACCGGGTCATAATCAGTCCCGCTGGAGAAAAGCTCAGACGGCTCTGATGTTGCTGGTCTGTAAACGTAGCGTACCAGAATTTCCCACCTGTCTGTTGCCTTTGTATCCAATGGTGGGAAATATCCTGTTTAAAGTTGTCAACCTTTGTTTCCGTGTTGTTGTTGGCAGCAGGTTTGTATTGATCCTCTTTAAAAAGCGCACGTGGAGACCTGACGCACAGCCGCAGCCCCCAGCTGAGCGTCTCCACTGTGCGCAACACCTTTAACAGCTGATTCACATGGAAACATGCTTTAAACTTAAAACACCTCCCTGATAGATGAGTGTAATATGAGACCACATGATGTTTGTTCACCGTGACGGAAAATTGATAACAAAAATGTGTGTTTCGAGTAATTTCTTAACAATCAATTAATCGATTATCGATTAATTATCGTCATCCCTAGTATTGAGATGTTATTGCTAGCCCTCTGTGGCTACGTTAGACTGATATTAAACATTAATTGGTGAGATTAGTCAACTGCCTTATTGTTTTCATTAATAACAATAAGGCAGGTGATTTTTGTTTTGTTATCTATTTCACAAACAAGATAATCTCAGTAAACATCATGACAGTCAGCAACGTTGTTCTGGAGTCTCTCAGGGTCTGTTTAGCTGATTGGAAGGCTAGCTTGGTCAGAGGTCCTGACAGGGTTTGGTCCCTTTTTTTTATGCCTTTTGGAAATGTAATAAATATATATTAAAGACATTTTTATTATGGAGATTAAAACACATTTAAGAGTTCAATTATTATTAAAAACTGAAAAAGTCTGATGTCAGCTTCTGTCTGGGAAATCTGACATTATTAAAATGTTTGGAAACACCCTGACACATTCAGTAAATGATTACTCCAAGAACAAACTTCAACAGACCATAACAGTAAAATCAAAGCATTAAATCAGGTCTGAAATAAAGATATGTCATGGTCACCTTAATCCAGGGATGATGAAGGCTGTCGTCAGCCGTCATTCTCTCTCTGAAACACAAACACATAAATACAGTATATAAACACATCATTTTAAATATATAATTAACAAACAGTGACAGTCTAAATCATAAAAAATATAACTTACTTGTGGTGAAAAATTAATAAAAGAAACCTGACTTTGAATGTAAATCAGAATCATGTTTATTAAAATCATACCACCGTTCTGTGCTCATTCACAGTACTTCTAATGAGACATGATTCAAATGTGAAAGCTGTTTTACATTCATAATTATAAATATACTATTGCATACTAACCGTAACACTAAATCAGAACCAGAGTGTAGCTGAGCTGCTCACCTGGGATCTTTGACCAACAGTTTCTGGATGAACTCTTTGGCCATGGAGCTGGTCGAGCTGAAAAATCGATCGTCAAACTCATACTTCATGGAGAGGATATTCGCCAGAGTCTCTTCGTCTGTGTCACCTTGAAACGGCGACAAACCGCTCAGGCTGAGGACACAAAGGGAAACAAAGTGTGTGCCAATTTTGAAAATCATTCAACACTTGGAGAAATTAAATATGTATTCATATATAAATAGATACATACATTTACACTTAAAGGAAAACTATGTGAGCCCTTTGGAATGACCTGATTTCTGCATAAATTGGTCATATCCACTCGCCACTTTCAAAAACCTATTACACCCCATAACTCAACATCACTGCACTTACTTTTTTGTTGCTTTGAAGTTGTTCACTCCTGCCATATGTATTGTATTGTTCTGTCTCTAGGTTTCTCGTGATGTCCTCTGTTTTTTGTCTTGTTTTTATTTATTGTAATGCCACCTGTGTTGCCTTTTCGCCCATGTTGTTATTGCAAATGAGAATTGGTTCTCAATTGACCTACCTGGTTAAATAAAGGTTCAATAAATAAAATCAAAATAAAATGTGTTCTGATCTTCATCTAAGTCCCAGCAATAGACAAACTCAATCTGCTTAAAATTAATACCACGAAAACAAAAGATATGTTTCCATGTTTTTATTGACCACACCATGTAAACATTCACAGTGCAGGGCGAGGGGTCATTGTATTATTATCATTATTTTTATATTAGGGGTGCAGCGATACACAAAATTCCCGGTTCGGTTCGGTTGGATACCTTTTGGTCACGGTTCGATACGTTTTGGATACAGAAAAGAGAAATGTCCACGCCTTTATTTACTTGTAGTTTATTGAAATGACCAACATTTGTTTCAGCTCAAAAGCACAGTTTTTAAATTCAATTAAATGTATCAGGGGAAGCTATACCTGACACATGTTATGCTGTGCATGGGGGGGTTGCATGTGTGTGTGTGTGTGTGTGTGTGTGTGTGTGTGTGTGTGTGTGTGTGTGTGTGTGTGTGTGTGTGTGTGTGTGATACAGAGAGCAGAGGAAAATTGTTAACGTGCGACTAGGTAGAGACAGAAATGACATCCCGTCATGTAAATAAGATAAATCTCATATTAGGATATTTAGTCTGTTAAATAAAAGAACAAGGTATAGACCTGATCTATGAGAGAGGGGACCTTAAATCACTTCTGCTTTGACTTCCAAGGGGGGGTCGGGATCCGGCGGGTGCGCCCCCCATATAACGGCAGGGAAAACACTGTCCGGTATCAGGCTGAGGTCTTACACAGCATGCAGTATAAGACCACAAGTAATGCATATATGCACTTTAAAAACATATCATCCAGTCTCATTATCAACAAAGCTGCACACAGCTACAGGACCAAGGTACAACTCTGCAACTAAAGAGGACTCTCGTGCTTCCCTCTCATGTGGGCGCGCGCTCACACACACATACATGAACATATGAACCCAGCAGACCGTCGTATGGTGAAATATAGATTTCCAGATGAAGCACAGTTAAAGCAAACATGACCAGCTTGGACTGAATGAATGTGGGAGGAGCGCACAGTTCAGTGGACCTGTGCTCCACAATGCAGCCCGGAGGAGTCAACGCAGATCTACTGAACTTTCAGCACAGAGCACCTCGTCAGAAGGTTATCAGATAAATATAAAACTGCGTATTGTTCGGTTCATAGGGCGTACTGAACCGTGACCACTGTATCCAACGGTTCAATACAGATACACGTATTGTTGCACCCATATTATATATATATATATATATATCTTTATTTTTTTTAATTGATTCTATTTTAAGTTGTTTTTCTTGTACAGCACTTTGTGTTACAATGTCATTGTATGAAAAGAGCTTTATAAATAAAGTCTGATTGATTGATTGATGACATGACATATGTTAAAGATCTTTTATTATTTTATGTTGATCATTTCTTTGTTATCAAACTCCAGTGATATTGTGGAAGTGCAGTGTGCAGGTTGAAAACCCAAGTGAATCAATGGGTATGAAAATGATTTTGAATATGTTTTTCTCAGTGAAATATTGTAAATGGATTATTATACAATGGTAGCTTCTAGAGTCAATTTTGCCAGTTTTATCTTACCTCCCCATCCAAAATAAACAAGCAGGTTTTACGTAGCATGAAGAACTCCCGCCAGTTAAACTACTGTTGAAAAACTATGAATCTAGCTGCCAGCTCAAGTCAAAGACAACAGGGACAGGACAGAGTTAGAAGAAATTATATCCACCCATGAGACCCAGTGGAAGTTAATGCAGGCTTGGTGGTGAGTGAGTGTCGTTAGCTAACCATATCTAACTCTGTGTCTGTCACAGGCTGTTGTTTATATTAACACAGTGAAGACAAAGAGGATTTATAGAGGAGACAAGCTCATATAAATCTTTGAAGAACCCTCCCCCAGCATAGCAGACATTGAAAACAGAAGTGTGCCTTCTTTGCCATGCCAACCATTAGCCAACATTTCTTTGTAAACCATGTACTCAGTTGGAACTAGGGTTTGTGTACACTTAACACTCAGCATCTCTATGCACTAGGTTGGTTTTATCAGCAGTCTGAGGGGTGAAAATGTCCCTTGATGGGTGAAAACCAACGTGCTATCATTACAGCTTCTCTTGCAAACTGTGGGATTAAAACTTGTGCTCCAGTAATAACTCCACTTCATTCATTTTCAAAAGTTAGCTAGCATTATAAAACCGTCCCACTTCTTTCTGACCGTTTCATTGACCATTACAGACAGACAGCCACTCATGATTCACTCCAAACACCAATCAACACTCAGATAATGTATGACATATCACTGGGCTACTGGCTGTGAGCCCCACTTGTCATCACTTTTTGATCTACACGCACTAACACTGTGTATTACCATTTTCCATGAACACTACACATCGCTCATTCACCCTACAGTCACCGGAGTTCCACTTGAAACGAGCCACGAATATCTAAAAAGTATTTTCAGTATTTAAAAAAACTGAACATTTAAAATGCAATTCAGAATCTAACTTCTTAAAGCTAAGACATTGTGGCAGATATTTCTGTGGCATTCAAAGTGAACTTAATCTGTTTTCACAGTTCTTTGTGTTGACAACAGGTGGGGCTAACGACCAATTGCATACACAGATATACACACACTTACAAAAACACACAGTACACAGAGGCACTTGCAGACGGAACAGACACATAGAGTAAACACACACTCACAGTATGTAGGTGATGACTCCGATGCTCCTGCAGGAGGAAAAAAACATGAGAAAGGAAGTCAGGGATCATTAACAGCAGAATTAAAGAATAGAACAGTAGAAAAAAAACACAACACAACAAACAGAGCAGAATAGGAAAGGTGCAGCTGTGGCTCAGTGGGTAGAGTCGGTCATCTCTCAATCTGAAGGTTGGCGGTTCGATCCCAGCTCCTGCAGTCACATGATGAAGGGTCCTTGAGCAAGACACTGCACCCTAAATTGCTCCCTCTGTTGTTCAGTGGGTGTGTACATGTGTATGAATGAGATTAATACTGATGGTCCCTTACTATAGCAGCCTCTATAATCAGTGAGTGAATGTGGTGTGAATGGGTGAATGTGACGAGGAGAGTAAAAGAGCTTTGAGTGCTCAGAAAGAAAAGAGATATAGAAGAACAAGTCCATTTACATGTTACTGTTTACAGGAGCAGAATACTCAACTCAAATCATCTTCATTTATAAAGCACCTTTCCTACATTATATGTCATCTGTTTGTGGATACATCAGAAAATGTATCGATGACATCATAACCACCAGGAAAATAACTGTCTGTCCCAATTCAAAGCCCTGGCTGAATGGAGAGATGCGGTCTCTTCTGAAGGCGTGGGACTCAGCCTGCAGGTCCAGAGATAAAGTGGCACTGAGAGCAGCGAGGAGGGAACTGGTGGCTGGTATCAAAGGGGCAGAGGCTACTTATGCCCTTAGGATACAGGGTCACTTTTCTAACAGTGATCCCAGGAGCATGTGGAGGGGCATAAAGAGCATGGCAGACCACAAAAGGAGGGATGCTAAATGCCCTCAGGACCCATCAGTACCAGATGCTCTGAACACCTAATACACCGCTACAGAGGACCAACCCCGAGAAGCAACAGGTCCAAACAACTTTCCTGTATGGTTTCTGAGAGATTGTGCTTGGGAGCTCACAGGGGTGTTGATGAACTTCTTTAACATCTCTCTCTCCCAAGCTATGGTGCCTGTTTGTCTCAAGTCGTCCACTATCCCTCCTGTGCCAAAAAACTCAGCTGTGCTAATGACCATCGTCCACTAGCCCTCACCCACATAGTCACAAAATGCTTTGAACAGCTGGTTTTGGCCCACATAAGGCGTTTTTCAACCAGAGGATTTTTACCCCAGAACTTTGTGCAACTATATTGAAACACAGAGGGAGTTCCTGGGAATGCAAACTAGTTTAGTTTTTATTAAGATTTCAAAATATCCTCATCAGATATTTAATGATCGTCTAAAGACGTTTATGAGGGATGCATCCGGCTGAAAGTCTCCAGTTAACAGGGTCGCTGTTTAAACCAAAACACCGGCCGATCTCTGCCACGGCTTTTTGAGTTCAAAAGGATTTTAAAGGCGTGTTGAAACGTCTTTGCTACTCGCGCTTATCTCCTCTCACGTGTTGATTCAGTGAATCCATCTGTGATGAAATATAGCACCATCTAAAACAGACCAGCTGAGTCTCTTCATGCTAACAGGCTAACTGTTGTGTTGCTCATAATGATACCTGCCTGTCCGTCTGCTTCTATGGTGTCATCTGTGATGAATGGCATTCCTCTTTGTTTTACTGCCCTCTACTGGTCTGGTGGTGTAGTGCATTTACTTTTTGTTTCTTCATACGTCACTGGCCTGATTTGCACAATCTACCCGGGACTTCAGCCCGCGGTCGAAACGCAGACAACAATGGGGGCACAGGAACCTTTTAGTTCAGGGGAAAGTAGTTCTGGGGGCTAAAAGACCCCAGAACTCTTGGTGGAAATGCACCTATAAAATGATACTGTCAACATCAATGGGACCCCCATCAGTATGCTTATAGGAAGAACCGGTCTGTGTCTGACACAGCATCAGCTGTTGTCCACTCTGCTCTGACCCTCCTGGAGAGTAGGGTTTCTGAATGGCTTGCCGTTCACGAAGACTGCTTTAATAACGAAACAATAGCCAAAAACTGGGAATGGTTAAATTACAAAATCAGTGAACATTGGAACGAGTTAGTCACATCGAAACAGTTAAAACAAGGATGGGAGATGCACACACACACACACACACACACACACACAAACTCACACACTGCAAAAACTCAAAACCTTACCAAGTGAAATCGTCTCATTTTTAGTCTAAATGTCTTCTCCCACTTGATTTAAGATAAATTTACTTAACAAGTAACATTTGAGCGAGATAGAGGGACTTGTTTTAAGACATCTTAAATATCTTGTTCAGTCAAACAATCTTGAAATGATCTTGTTTTGAGTTTTTATTTAGAAGAAACAAGGTTTATTTTACATTTCAGACATTTTTCAAGCTGAGATCTTATTTGTAGCAGATGGATAATCTTGATTTAATACAAACCCTTTACTTTATTTAAGTAAATGCATCTTATTGCAGAATCTATCAGAAAACAGCTCCATTGATAAAAGAAAGAAAAGTAGTTGTTTTTAAGGGTGGGTTACAGTTTTCAGGCACTGTTTATCTAAATCAGATAAAAATATACATCCTCAAACTACATGCACACAGTATTACAGCAGTATTTACCGATATGTATTAAGGGAGTGATGTGCACACTGCAAATAATTTGTCACTTGCCAAGATGTATGGTTGAATCTTAAATAGATTATGAACATGTCTTTTTGTCTCAGTTAGTCTGGGAATCTTAAATTGAGTGAATGACTGTTAAAATAAACTACATTGGCTGTCTCACCTAAAGTCTCATCAAGACTTTAAAACTTGTTTCACGATTGAGTAACAACTTCAAGTTGATTTAAGAATAACACACAAGGCATCTCTTCAAGACACAGTTTATATTTGTTTTGGTTTGGCTCTAAAGACTGTTGATAAAGTATCCATCAACCCGGAGCCACTATTAAAGTGTTCTTGATGTTATATGTTGTTAATCCTGACATTTATTAAGTGCTGCCAGTAATCCAGCTTGCTGTTGTGGTTTCTTGTCATGGCTCCCTCCTCTTTCCTTGTGTTTCAGTTATTTTTCCTTTCTAGTGTGTGTTGTTGTGTTTTTCTTCCCTCCCCCTGTTCTGTGTGTGTGTGTGTGTGTGTGTGTGTGTGTGTGTGTGTGTGTGTGTGTGTGTGTGTGTGTGTGCATGCGTGCGTGCGTGCGTGCGTGCGTGCGTGCGTGCGTGCATGCATGCGTGCGTGTGTGTGTCTGTCTGTCAGGGCGTGGCTCTCCACTGCATCCCTCCTGCCAATCAGCCTGCACACCTAAGATCTTTCCACTAATCACTCCTGCAGTATATATACCTCAGCTCCACGACCAGTCTTCATCAGTCTTCAGTTCCTTAGTTCCTTCACGCCGTACTGGTCTGTGGCCGACTACCTGCCTATAGTCTTTTGCTGTTTTTGTTTGTATCTCCAGTATTTCTTAGTCTCCCTTTGCCTTCAGGATCACCACTCACCCAGGATTTTTCAATGCTTCCCTCAACCTCTCCTGCAGTCAAATCATCTGTTCTTTCACCGGCTTCAGACTCCATATCCAACCTCATTTATTAACAATACATCTGTTGACCTGCCCTCAGTCTGTTTCTGGGTCCTTTGACTACAAAACCTGACTTTTCTGTAGAAACATTTCAGAGGTGTAGTCTAAGAATAAGACCTGGTTTAAAGATTTTAGTTATAGTTTGAAGATGGATTAGGGTTTATTTTAAGTTGAGCCAGCTTATATCAAGAAAGAGCGTAATCATAGTTTTCTAATAGTGAGTCATTTTTTACTTAAATTGGTGTTTTTCTTGTCCCCAGGGCTTAATTTGTGCAAATTAAGTATACAAAATAAATCAATGAGATGTTCTTTGCTTATATTCAGTATATTTCACTGCTAACTGTGCTGTAGGAAGTTTGTTTTCAAGTAGTTTGAGCTAAAAATCAGCATATTCTACTTATTCAACCCTTTTAATACTTTTCAGAGCCTGCTTATTTCTAGATTTAAGATGTCTTGTCAAGTAAAATTAACTCGCTGCATGGACAGATCATTTCACTAGTTTTAAGAAATGTTCACCTTGATTCAAGTATATTTAACCTATATTTAAGCTACCCTTTTTTGCAGTGCAGTCAGTGGGTGCAGAGTGAATAATGGGAGTTTAGATCAGAACAAGTCTGAACTCATCGCTGGGAGAAGAATTCACCCTGTGCGTGCATGCGTACGTGCGTTTGTGAGAGAGAGAGAGAGTGTTTAGCTCACCACATATCTGCAGCCGCACTAAGAGGTTCATAGTTGATAATCTCAGGAGCTGAAAGAGAGGAGGGAGACACTTTTAGAAACCCTCCAGCACGGAGATCTGAGACTCATTATCTGTTTGAGTCTTAAAGGGAAGAAACAAAGTTTACTGCTTCACATGTAAAAGCAGGAAAATGTATTTAATCTAACATTGCTGATGTTCACTGTTTCATTTCAACTAAACAACAGGTCAGTCAGGGAAGCAGGTCAACCACAGTTTGTGAATGTGTGTGTGTGTCAGAAGACTCGAGAAGGACCAAAGAAGAACAGTCCAACAGTAACCTTGGTTAGTACACTGAGGGCCCTGATTTACTAAAGGTTTGCATGTATTCAAACACGTGCAAACTTGATAGCGCACGCAAAGCTGATGTACTAACCGGGAGCACCAAGAATTACGTCTTTCAAATGAGCAAAATAGCACTCGCTATCCATTTAGCGTGTTTGCCTTCATGAATATGCAGAATACATGCAGATTATCAGAACGCACAAAATACTGGGAGGAGGAGATGCAAATGTAATCATTTAGCACACGCAATGTGATTTATCAAACCTGAAGCAGATAGTGGGCGATGTTTTTACGTCTATATTTAGCACGTTTGACAGACAGGTGCAAACTGGCACAGCGTTACGCACACATGGCTGCAGTCACTGTGGAGAGAAGGAGGCATAGGTGCAATGACAGACAGAAAGAGAATCCTCCGTGCGCATGTCAACATATTTGGACTGTCTGAAATAAAAATAGTAGAGACATATTGTCTATCCAGCAATGCCATCTTTGAGCTGCTGGATGACCTCATTAAGGGCTGATTTGGAGCTAGTCACAAAAAGGAGCCATGCCATATCTCCTATGGAGAAACTCCTTCAACACTGCATTTTCTTGCATCTGGATCATTCCAGCTCTCCATCGCAGTTAGTGCCAGCGTCTCCCAGTGTCCACCCGTGTGTAATGAACGTTCACCTCCTGTGCTCTCCCCTCCCTCTTCATTCACTGGTGGCTCAGTTGAAGGACTGCCACTGAATAACCTCCTGACTGTTGCCAGGGCATTGACGGCCATTGTCAGCCCAGACACAGCACTGACCAGCTGCCTCGTGTGCACAACGATGGTCCGAATGTCACGGCGGAGGGCGCACGCCACATTGGACGCAGCTCTCACCTCCTGATCAATGGCCTGTAACCCATCCATCTAATTTCTTTGTTGCTGCAGCAACTCCAGATCAATGTCATCATAACAATCTGGACGCCTGCAGAGCTCTGCTGAGGTGTTTTCTGGTCTGAGTTGATTTGAGGAGTACGGCGGGGATTGTCAGACATCTGATGAAGATTCTCCATTTAAGAACATAAACATTATTTTTTTATGGTCTGGACGGTCAACTTACTAAAACACTTTTCAAATAATGAAATCACTTTTTAATCCATTCTCCCAAATCACGTTTCTTCTGTCAACGCTGAGGTGTCTCTGCTGGAGTTCACCGATGTGTTTCCACAAAGACCTTCAACTCCATGACTTCAAACCTCAATTTTTGTTTACGGACACTCTGCTCTCTCAAACTCTCCATGGTGACAGCCGGTAGCACACGCAAAATCCTCATTAAAGGGCGGTCCACACCACTTTTGCACCTGTTATCAATTGCACACAGTCATAGTAGATCACCCACAACACGCCCACTTATAGCACGTGCAATGTTTTAGTTTGCACACGCAAATTAGCGCTTGTTATTTGGGATCTTAGTAGATCAGGCCCTGAATCTGGCATCTGGTATCTCTAACAAAAACAAACCCTTCAGTCCTCACCAATATACTGCGGTGTTCCACTTGTGCTCTTGAACTCCTCGCCCTGGCACAGACGCTGAGCTAGGCCGAAGTCGATCAGTTTGATGATGGGATGAGGAGCCAGTTTATCAGACAGCATCACGTTCTCCGGCTGAAAACACAGACACAGTTTCAAGTCCTCAGGTCAGTTTGCTGGTGCTGAGATAAGTATCTATACTTAAGGTTGAGCACAGGCCATGTTCAGTATGATGAAACAAACACATTAAACTGGTTCACTTAGTTAACATCTGAATGAAGATAACCCAGAGGAGAGAAACATATATAATATAAATAATCCATCCCTCTGTCTATCAATCTATCATTTCTGTGTCTTAGAGATCATAGTCTTGGTTCATGGATGCCGTTCGTGTGTTCCCTCTACACTTTGGAGAAATGTGATGGTGAGACAAAGCTGATGAAATATTTGATGAACTTAAAGACATGCTTTTATCTTTTAATGACAGCTTATTGGAAACAGCTCACCACAGACACATGTTCTTAGAATCTGCTGATTTTAGTGATGATGATGATGCGGGTCTGTTAATATGTTATTATTACATGAAAAAAAATGTGTAAAGGGCATTCAAATATAATCTTACTCCAGTTCTCCCTCTCACCACCTGCGTCACCAATTTCCAAGCATACACATGGGTCAGAGTTTGTTTACCGGTGTTCATGTTTTCCCTTCAAGTTTGTCTCATAGATTACAAACTGAGCGTGAAAAGTGGGTACGCCAGTTTCAGGCTCTGTTTTGTGCATAGGCAACGTTTCTAAATGAGAGCCCTGGTCAGTTTTAATCTTCGGGTCAGTTCTAGTCTTTTTAGTCTCAGGTGAGAGTTCAAGTGTACCTTGAGGTCAAAGTGCACAATGTTCTTGCTGTGCATGAATCTCAGAGCCTCTAAAATCTGTTTCAGGAACTCGATGGCTTCACTTTCCAGAAAGTTCTCTTTCTCAGCAATGAAGTCGAACAGCTCGCCTCCGCTGACTCTGAAATCATACACAAGATCAAATGTATTAAGGTACACAAGACTATACATTCAAATCATGCAGGGTTGAATATTTCTTTATCTAATATTAGTATGTTTAAATATTTACAAGACATTTATGATGAAATGTGTTTTTATTGCCCTGATACCATGTTTAACTGTGATGCTCCCTCCACCATGTTTAACTGTGATGATCCCTCCATCATGTTTAACTGTGATGATCCCTCCACCATGTTTAACTGTGATGCTCCCTCCACCATGTTTAACTGTGATGATCCCTCCATCATGTTTAACTGTGATGATCCCTCCACCATGTTTAACTGTGATGATCCCTCCATCATGTTTAACTGTGATGATCCCTCCACCATGTTTAACTATGATGATCCCTCCATCATGTTTAACTGTGATGATCCCTCCATCATGTTTAACTGTGATGATCCCTCCACCATGTTTAACTGTGATGATCCCTCCACCATGTTTAACTGTGATGATCCCTCCACCATGTTTAACTGTGATGATCCCTCCACCATGTTTAACTGTGATGCTCCCTCCATCATGTTTAACTGTGATGCTCCCTCCACCATGTTTAACTGTGATGATCCCTCCACCATGTTTAACTGTGATGATCCCTCCACCATGTTTAACTGTGATGATCCCTCCATCATGTTTAACTGTGATGATCCCTCCACCATGTTTAACTGTGATGATCCCTCCACCATGTTTAACTGTGATGATCCCTCCACCATGTTTAACTGTGATGCTCCCTCCATCATGTTTAACTGTGATGCTCCCTCCACCATGTTTAACTGTGATGATCCCTCCACCATGTTTAACTGTGATGATCCCTCCACCATGTTTAACTGTGATGATCCCTCCATCATGTTTAACTGTGATGCTCCCTCCACCATGTTTAACTGTGATGATCCCTCCACCATGTTTAACTGTGATGCTCCCTCATCATGTTTAACTGTGATGATCCCTCCATCATGTTTAACTGTGATGCTCCCTCCACCATGTTTAACTGTGATGATCCCTCCACCATGTTTAACTGTGATGCTCCCTCCATCATGTTTAACTGTGATGATCCCTCCACCATGTTTAACTGTGATGATCCTCCATCATGTTTAACTGTGATGATCCCTCCACCATGTTTAACTGTGATGATCCTCCATCATGTTTAACTGTGATGATCCCTCCACCATGTTTAACTGTGATGATCCCTCCATCATGTTTAACTGTGATGATCCCTCCACCATGTTTAACTGTGATGATCCCTCCACCATGTTTAACTGTGATGCTCCCTCCATCATGTTTAACTGTGATGCTCCCTCCACCATGTTTAACTGTGATGCTCCCTCCACCATGTTTAACTGTGATGATCCCTCCATCATGTTTAACTGTGATGCTCCCTCATCATGTTTAACTGTGATGTTCCCTCCATCATGTTTAACTGTGATGCTCCCTCATCATGTTTAACTGTGATGATCCCTCCATCATGTTTAACTGTGATGCTCCCTCATCATGTTTAACTGTGATGATCCCTCCATCATGTTTAACTGTGATGATCCCTCCACCATGTTTAACTGTGATGATCCCTCCACCATGTTTAACTGTGATGCTCCCTCCATCATGTTTAACTGTGATGCTCCCTCCACCATGTTTAACTGTGATGCTCCCTCCACCATGTTTAACTGTGATGATCCCTCCATCATGTTTAACTGTGATGCTCCCTCATCATGTTTAACTGTGATGATCCCTCCACCATGTTTAACTGTGATGCTCCCTCATCATGTTTAACTGTGATGATCCCTCCATCATGTTTAACTGTGATGCTCCCTCATCATGTTTAACTGTGATGATCCCTCCATCATGTTTAACTGTGATGCTCCCTCATCATGTTTAACTGTGATGATCCCTCCATCATGTTTAACTGTGATGCTCCCTCATCATGTTTAACTGTGATGATCCCTCCATCATGTTTAACTGTGATGATCCCTCCACCATGTTTAACTGTGATGATCCCTCCATCATGTTTAACTGTGATGATCCCTCCACCATGTTTAACTGTGATGATCCCTCATCATGTTTAACTGTGATGCTCCCTCCATCATGTTTAACTGTGATGATCCCTCCACCATGTTTAACTGTGATGATCCCTCCATCATGTTTAACTGTGATGATCCCTCCACCATGTTTAACTGTGATGATCCCTCCATCATGTTTAACTGTGATGATCCCTCCACCATGTTTAACTGTGATGATCCCTCCACCATGTTTAACTGTGATGATCCTCCACCATGTTTAACTGTGATGATCCCTCCATCATGTTTAACTGTGATGATCCTCCACCATGTTTAACTGTGATGATCCCTCCATCATGTTTAACTGTGATGATCCTCCATCATGTTTAACTGTGATGATCCCTCCACCATGTTTAACTGTGATGATCCCTCCACCATGTTTAACTGTGATGATCCCTCCACCATGTTTAACTGTGATGATCCCTCCATCATGTTTAACTGTGATGATCCCTCATCATGTTTAACTGTGATGATCCCTCCATCATGTTTAACTGTGATGATCCCTCCACCATGTTTAACTGTGATGATCCCTCCATCATGTTTAACTGTGATGATCCCTCCATCATGTTTAACTGTGATGCTCCCTCCACCATGTTTAACTGTGATGATCCCTCCACCATGTTTAACTGTGATGATCCCTCCACCATGTTTAACTTTGATGATCCCTCCACCATGTTTAACTGTGATGATTCCTCATCATGTTTAACTGTGATGATTCCTCATCATGTTTAACTGTGATGATCCCTCCACCATGTTTAACTGTGATGATCCCTCCATCATGTTTAACTGTGATGATCCCTCCACCATGTTTAACTGTGATGATCCCTCCATCATGTTTAACTGTGATGATCCCTCCACCATGTTTAACTGTGATGATCCCTCCACCATGTTTAACTGTGATGATCCTCCACCATGTTTAACTGTGATGATCCCTCCATCATGTTTAACTGTGATGATCCTCCACCATGTTTAACTGTGATGATCCCTCCATCATGTTTAACTGTGATGATCCTCCATCATGTTTAACTGTGATGATCCCTCCACCATGTTTAACTGTGATGATCCCTCCACCATGTTTAACTGTGATGATCCCTCCACCATGTTTAACTGTGATGATCCCTCCATCATGTTTAACTGTGATGATCCCTCATCATGTTTAACTGTGATGATCCCTCCATCATGTTTAACTGTGATGATCCCTCCACCATGTTTAACTGTGATGATCCCTCCATCATGTTTAACTGTGATGATCCCTCCATCATGTTTAACTGTGATGCTCCCTCCACCATGTTTAACTGTGATGATCCCTCCACCATGTTTAACTGTGATGATCCCTCCACCATGTTTAACTTTGATGATCCCTCCACCATGTTTAACTGTGATGATTCCTCATCATGTTTAACTGTGATGATTCCTCATCATGTTTAACTGTGATGATCCCTCCATCATGTTTA
Source organism: Notolabrus celidotus (assembly GCF_009762535.1). Lineage (NCBI taxonomy): Eukaryota > Metazoa > Chordata > Actinopteri > Labriformes > Labridae > Notolabrus > Notolabrus celidotus. The sequence goes on along the minus strand of NC_048287.1, from coordinate 1,642,991 downwards.
ACTGTGATGATCCCTCCACCATGTTTAACTGTGATGATCCCTCCATCATGTTTAACTGTGATGCTCCCTCCACCATGTTTAACTGTGATGATCCCTCCATCATGTTTAACTGTGATGATCCCTCCACCATGTTTAACTGTGATGATCCCTCCATCATGTTTAACTGTGATGATCCCTTCATCATGTTTAACTGTGATGCTCCCTCCATCATGTTTAACTGTGATGATCCCTCCATCATGTTTAACTGTGATGATCCCTCCACCATGTTTAACTGTGATGATCCCTCCACCATGTTTAACTGTGATGATCCCTCCACCATGTTTAACTGAGAGAACAGTGTTCTTAGGGTTGAAGGGCTCTCCCTTTCCTCACCAAACATAAGGAACATGGACTTCCAAAACTATACAGTGCTGATCAAAATCTTAAGACCAGTTGAAAGATTGCATAAATTTACATTTTGCTCTGTTGGACCTAAAGAAGGTTCTAAGTGATGCTTCAAAATGCAAAAAGAAGAAATGGGAGGGAGACCAAAAAAAAATGTGAGTAAGCAATTTATTGAAAACAACAATTAAACTGAAATCGGATGTTCATCAGCAGATCACAAGTTTAAGACCACAGCCTTTAAAAGCCTAAATCTGTACAAAAATGTGGATTCAATGTAACTTTCTGTCAGGTATTCTCACTGTCATGACTTCCTGATGGTAAAGATAAAATTGCTTTCTCTCATTGAATGTGGTTGGATTGTTGAACTGCATAAGAAGGCCTCTCACAATGGGGGTTTTTTCTGTTTTTTTTGAGCTGTGGTCTTAAACCTGTGATCTGCTGATGAAGCCGGTTTCACTTTAATTGTTGTTTTTAATAAATTGCTTTCTCAAAAAAATGTTGTCTCACTCCCATTTCTTCATTTTGCATTTTGAAGCTCTACTTAGAACCTTTTTAAGATCCAACAGTGCTAAATGTAAATTCCTGCAACTTTTCAACTGGTCTTAAAATTTTGATCAGCACTGTATATACAGCATAGAAAATGTCCATACGCCAGAAATACGGCATCACGTGTGAGTACTTCAAGCCCTGCATACATAAACATGATCCAGAACCACAGAGACTCCTCTGGACTTGAGCCCGTCTAAGATGGACTGAGGGGAAGTGGAAAACTGTCCTGTGGTCTGAAGAATCAAAAATTTGACTGAATCAAAATGGACTCTGTGTCCTCCGCTCTAAAGAGGAGAGGAACCACCCAGCTTGTTATCAGCTCACAGTTCAGAGCCAGCGTGCCTGATGGTATGGGGATCATAAGAGTCCATGGCATAGGTAGCTTCCACATCTGTGAAGGCTCCATTAATGCTGAACAATATCTACAGGTTTAGGAGCAACATATGCTGCCATCCAGACAATGACGTCTTCAGGAACACCTTACAGATTTCAGCAACACAATGCAAAACCACATTCTACATGGATTACAACAGCATGGCTCTGTAGTAGAGGAGTCCAGGTGCTGAACTGGTCTGCCTGCAGTCCTGACTTGTCCCCCATTGTAAACATTTGGAGCATCATGAAAGTAAAAACACGACAAAGGAGACCCTGAACTGTTGAGCAGCTGAAATCCTCTATCAGGCAAGAATGGGACAACATTTCTCTTTAAAAGGCCAGAACCTGGTCTCCTGGGTTCACCAACGTTTACAGGGTGTTGTTCAAAGAAGAACTGATGCGGCACTCTAGTTTTTAACATGTCCAGTAGTTCTTACAAGCAGCACAGTGAGCACACAGACACGCACATACACCAACGCACACTCACAGCTCCAAGATCAGCACCACCTCGGCCCGGCTCTCGAACACATCTCGGACCGTCACGATGTTGGGGTGTTGGATGGCCTGCAGGATCTCGACCTCTCTCTCAACACTGCTCCGCTCCATACCCAGCAGACTGCACGCATTCTTCCGGATCTTCAGGAATTTTCCAGCCCAGAGAGTCCCAGAGGAACGCTCCCGTACCTGCCGCACCTGACCGAAATGTCCACTGGACCAGGGTCAAAGCAGGAATAGGATTTATTGATTATAAACACAGAGCTTCATGTACATTGTAAGGTTATTTTTTGGAATGTATAAGATTGATCTGATGCTCTACACTGAGCTCCACCTGAGCTCAGAGACACGTCACATGACCACTTCGTTTTAAAGGTGTGTTGACGTGGAGCGCTGACAAGATCACAGATTTAAGAAGCTTTGTGCAAACAGCTGGATCACAGGAGACTGATGTGGTCAGAGGGGCCGTTTACACCATTTGATATTTGGGTGAGTCATAGGGCTGTCAACGAATATTCTAAATTCGAATATATATTCGAATATTAAAAAAAAAAACAGAGATTCTTTCCGTCCCCGGATCCTCAGTGAGCTCTGAACGCGTCTTTTCCTCCGCTGGGAATACAGTGAATAAAAAGAGATCGGGCCTCTTCACATGTGGACTGGCCTCTTCACATGTGGACTGTCTTCAGTTTTGGACAAATAACCTGTCAGGCCTAAGACTCTACATGGACAGTTGACTTAAAAAGCCAGACAATCAGTGACACTGGGATAAAATGCAGTTTTTCCTCTTTTTTCATACTAGCGCCAAGAATGTAAGTGGACTACTCCTTCGTTTTTAATTTTAACTTCAATTCATGTAATAATATTTGCTTCAATCACTGAATGAAGCCTGCCTATATTAGGGACTAGAGTCAGGACCTTTAATTGCTCGCACAAGTCTTGTTCAGCACCATAGACTGTTCAGCACTCACTCAGCGCATTGCGCACAGAGAGGGGGGTGAGCGAGCAAGCGAGCGAGAGGTCTGCGGTCTTAAAAGTGTTACGGTAGGTCATTTACTTGTTTTGTAATGTGTAGGTATGTTTTAGGCATGTTAAATCTGAAATAAAAATACATACAAGTAGTTCAGTCAGACAACTCACGTTTAAATTGTTTATTGTAGCAGCAAATACATATTCATGTTTGGCGCCCAGGCTCCGGCCTCATCACTCCCTGCAGATAAGTTTACATGCAGACTTTGAGGAGTGATGAGCAAAACATACTAAACACCCCCGGAGCCTGCAGGTGGAAGCTGGGGAGGCGGCGGGGAAGAAGAAAATATCAGCAATAGGCATGCAGCAGCAGAGGCGTTGACAGGCAGAGGGAGAGATGGGAGATTTTTCCCCAGTTTAAATAGACCGCCAATTTGAGAGGCAGAGGGCAGGATTGGATGATGGATAAGAGAGTGGGACATGTGACGTGTATGGCATTGCAGCTCGAGTTGTCTGCCTGAACTAGCTCGCAGGCGTCGCTCCATTTATGTCTCCTTGTATCAGTTTGTCCACCTATTATTGACATAATGCGCAAATATAGATATTAGAATGGTTCGAACCTATAGGTTTTTTTAGAGCGAATATTCAAATGTCATTTTGGAGCAATTTTGACAGCTCTACTGAGTCATGTAAACAGTTTTATGAACACAGATAGATTAAATTGGCCATGTTATCCAACCTAAATACATCAAATCCAAAACCAAACAGGATGGATAACAGATGTTTGACAGTTTTTGTAAAATTTGACATAACTCTCTGGGGAAATGATCACATGAATAACATAGAGACCCAAATAACCAAACTATATGCTTTCAGTGTCATGACACCTTAAAACAATATAGAACCCCCTGAGAACAAAGAGAAGTCAGTTCTGCCTCAAATGGAACAACATCTGGGTTTAACAACCTCTAACAAACAAAACACAATACACAACAAGCTCCAGACTTTAGAATCAGTAATTAAAGCAATTCAAAGTCCTCAGGATGCTCCGATAACAGAGGAAGAAGAGACAGAAAGCATCCAGTCCCTGTGGAATAAAAAGGCCTGTGGTGTCCACATCATCCTAAATGAAATGATAAAATACTCAGGTAATAAATTCAGATTGGTTTTACCAAATCGTTTCATGTGATTCTAACCGCTGGTGTTTTTCCTGACCTGTGGAACAAATGGTTAATAAGACCTGTCTATAAACACAGGGACAAATATTACCCTGATAACTACAGAGGGATCTGTGTGAACAGTCACCTGGGAAGGACCATCTGTGATATTTTCAATGGGCCTCATTCACTAATAAATGTGTAGAAATGTTCTTACTCTGCACATAAAGTAAGTGCTTACGCAAAATCACCGTCGGGTCATGACACGTGTGTACCAGCCAATTTTGTTCTCCCCATCTTACGTATATTAGTGCATCAGAATCATTCTAAATTGACAGGCAACCTGCAATCAGCATACTACCACGCCCCACTTCATCCATATAAGGACATCTGTTCGCTGCATCAAGATGCTGAATCTCACCTCGGCAGAGAGAGAGGTGATTGTTGCATAGGTTGAGGCAAGAAAATCAACACTTTTCTGAAGCGTGTCAGCAGGAGGAGTCACCATGACAGACACATGAAGCCTGGGTTTCTTACTGAGGCTGTTACTGCTGTGTCTCCTGAAGTTCACACTGTGGCTCAGATTGAGAAAAAAATGTCTGATATTAAAGCTGACGCAAAAAAAAACAAACCTAGCAGAACAGAGACGAAGGAAGGAAACTGGAGGAGGACAAGGACCACCTGATCTGACAACTCAGGATTAAAGAATGCCTGTGATTATTGGAGACACCTCCATATCAGGAATATGTTCCTAAAACAAGGGATAAAGTGAGGATATTCAACCGTCACCTAATGGTCATTCATTTAATTTAATGAACACAGCATCACTATCACTTCTCTCTCTTACTCCCCTCTATCCCTCTTTCCAGACCCAACTCCGTCAAGGCAGATGTCTGTCTAACATGAGTCTGGTTCTGTTCGAGGTTTCTGCCTGTTAAAGGAAGTTTGTCCTCTCTGCTGTAACTAGCTAAATACTGTGAGGTGCAATGCTCATGGTGGATTAAGGTGGGGTCAGACTGAGTCTTACCCTGTCTTGGTGTTGGATCTCTGTTCATAATTTGACATAGAGTGGTCTAGACCTCCTCTGTTTGTAAAAGCGTCTTGAGATTACGTTTGTTGTGATTTGGCGCTATACAAATAAAGATACCAGAACAAAGGAAAGGTCTATGCATGTTTCACTGACTTTAAGAGAGTCTTTGATTCTGTGTGGCACCAGGGCCTTTTTGACAGACTCCTCCAGAGGGGCACTGGAGGGAAAACATAGGATGTGATCCATGTACACCAAAAGTGAATGTGCTGTGTAAAGTCAGGGACCAACACACAGACTTCTTTCCTCAGGGACAAGGAGTGAGGCTGGGATGTAACCTCAGTGCTGTCCTTTTTAATCTCTACATTAATGAATTCACCAACCAATTAGACCGATCCACATCACCTGGCCTCTCCCTGAACCACACAGAGATTAAAGCTCACCTCTATGCTGATGACTTGGTGCGGTTACCTTCAACCAAAGAGGGCCTGCAGCTGCACCTGAACCTCCTCCATCAGTTCAGTCAGACCTGGGCCCTGACCGTTAACCCAGACCAAACTAGAATTCTGATCTGTCAGAGGCAGTTCAATAACCAGGAAAAACATGTAAGGGGGGGCTCAACATCAGCTCCACAGGAAGCTTCAGCATGGCTGTGAAAGATCTGAGAGACAAAGAGCCAGAGGAGCTTATTATTCAATCAGACCAAAACAACTAGCCAATGCTTCTCTCAAGGGTGAAGCCCGGCAAGTCTAAGTAGGCGGCACAGTGAAACTGGGAATGGCTTATTAAATCAGCCAAATTGTTGAAACTGTGGAAACCTTTACATTTCTTGGCACAGTTCTAGACTGCAAGCACAGCTTCTCTGAAAATACTGAGTATGTTTTGAAGAAATGCTCTCAGCGACTTTACCTCATCAGAAAGATCAGAGGCCTTGGTGTCAGTCGGCACATTTTAGAACTAGTGTACAAATCTATTGTTGAGTGTGTCTTAACTTTCCACCTTCCTGGTACAGTCACCTGAACTGTAGAGGTACAAATATACGTTCTAAGATTGTATCAATGGCAGATAAGATTGTGGGCAAACCACAAAAACCTGTCTCTCAACTATTTACTGACAGGACGAGGACGAAAGCACAGAGCATCTTAACAGATTCTCTCTCCTGCCAGTTTGAGCCTCTGAGCTCAAGGCACTATAGAGTCCCTCTGGCACAACGTGTTTAAGAAGTCAATCGTCCCAGGTGCAATAAACATTCTCAACCTCACAAGATGACTGATGAGATCCAATCCCTGACACGACATGAACTGATTGAATGTGTCATTTTACTGTCCTGTTTGATTGTGATTGTGTGAATGGTCTTGAGCCCACATTATGTATTAGTATGACAGTGAAGTCTGGGGACCAAAACTAAATCAGGGGACAAAACAATCATTGAATCTTTCCACACCAAGTTCTGTAAGAGAAAAGATGTTAAGTTCTGCATTGGTGAGGACCCAATACCAACAGTGTATGAGCAGCCTGTCAAAAGCCTAGGCATATGATACAGCGCTGATGTGGCCACTCATAGTCTATTGTGACAAAATTGGGGTGCCGTTGGTTTAAGCGAGTGCCCCATGTCCAGAGGCTACAGTCCTTGTTGCAGCAGCCGCAGGTTTGACTCCTAGCCTCGACCATTTGCTGGGGGGAGACTCTCCACATCCCACATTTCCTGTCTCTCCTCAGCTGTCCTATCTATTTAAAATTGGGGTTGGTAATCAGATTTAGATCCACTTTTTGTCATACTGGTTAAAATGATCTTTATGTCCTGA